>NC_050446.1:6839812-6876212 GCF_903995425.1 Onychomys torridus | reverse complement strand
CCTGGAGCAGACCGTGGTGTAGAGGACACACAAGCCAGAAGAACCACAGTCACACCATGACGTTAGGGTGTTACAAAACAACATTTTCCCAGTATATCAAACCCCAGACCACAGTTCTTCCCCTCTGCCCTTGACACAGAACGAAGAACTACCATGTTGTGAGCCTGGAGAGGACAAGACCGTCTCTGCAGAGGGGAGGCTTTGGTAGCACCTGTCAAGGAGTTCATAGCCCAAGGAGTGGCACAGGCCAGGCTCTCAAGGATCATGCCCCCAGAGAAAGAAGCATGTCACTAAACCAGAATCGTACAGGCAAGGCCACCTGGCAAAGTTGTCAAGCCTGCACTGTCCCAGAGGCTCAGGCGGGCACAGGGTTTCTGTGCATGGCCTCTGATGGAAGCAGCTGTCTCCACAGCAGCTGGCAAGTCCACCCCTCCTTTGCTGTCTCTGGCTTTGGTTCGGACTTTGCGGAGGCCTGTTTGGGCTTGCAGCTGCCACTTTATCCCCTTTCCACTTATAAATAGAAGCCATCCACACTGAAGCCTTGGCCGGAGATGCTCAGCATTGTTTGGGGGTCTAGTGTTGGCAGCAGCAGAGAGTCTGCACAAGAGCTGGGGACTAGAAGGCAGGAGTTACGTCTCAGGCCTGCTCCTGTCCTGCTCCACCATGTGGCCCTTCTGATCTGAAGAGTCCAGGAACAAAGATGCAGCTTGAGTCCTGACCTCTTCATGGGTTAGTGTTCCATCTGGTTTGCAGGGACCTTGAATGTCCGTGACCCTCTTTCCAGGCCCTGTGACCTGCTCTCTCCCTTCCCTATCCTTCCTCTTGCCTCATATGGATGGCTCCAAAGGCTGGTCTACACTGTCGGCTCCCTCCCATTTCAGACCCACTCCGTCAATCATCCTAAAGGTCTCAATGTAAGAGCTTTCAGCCTCTCCCAGAATCCCCTTAGGCCACCTTCCCAGCCCTATCCTGTGCCCTAGTGATGTGAGGCACACTGTGTTCTACTCTGTGACCTGGGTTATTTGATTTATTCACCTACTATCTCCTTGAAGCCCTGACCCTAGAGGTTAGCCCTGTGAGGGCAGAAACATCCTGGCCTTACCTAGTCCTTAGCAGTCTGAACAGAGCAGAAAGCTGGGAGCAACTCAACAACCACATCCTAGTAGGTGCCTGTGGGGTGAAGTGATCTTAAGATAGTCTAGTGACCCTGGGGCAGCCAACCCTGCTCTGCCTTTGGGGGGGTTTCACCTTCAGGAAGATGTGAGCTCTCTGGGTGGAGCAGCCAGCTTGTTGTGTGAGGCAGATTTCACCCACCATATGTCTCTGTCTTCCCTGGAAAAACCCAGGATGGAATAAACCTCCCACCCCTGCCATGGACACAGCTGCAAAACCTTACCTTACCCAAAGTCGACCAGCTCTAGTCAAGCAGGAGGTTGCTGTCTCCAAAGGAGGGACCGTCCTTGATTTGCTAAAAGATGCCTTCCTCCTCACTTTCTAGCCCAGGAGGGTTCAAGACTAGCCCCAGGGCAGAATCTTTGCATCCTGTCCAGCCTGCAGGTCTCATTCCCTGCAGGACAGAAGAGGGTCTGCTAGGTCACCCAACACCAGAGCCCCTCTTCCTCTGGTCCTACTGCAGCTGCAGCTAGCCAGGACTGGCTTCTCAAGCTGCCGGAGCATCATCATCATCACCAGCAAGTCTCACATCTTGAGCTCTTGGTTTTACATTGCTTTCATTCTTTAGGGAGACAGTACTGTAATTATGCTGCAGAGACCTCCAAGAGAATGTTTGCAGTACAGCCAGCATCCTGCACTCCCACAGATCCCATGGATTCCCTGAGCTGCAAGGAGCCCTGCGTCTGTCTCTTCCCACAGGGCTTTAGGTCCTTCCCGACATGCTGACCACTCACTGGTCTTCAAGGGTCTTCTCATGTTGGGCCACACTCTGAAAACAGAATTAGCTACCCTGAGGCGTTCAAGCCGCTATGTAACTGTCTTTAGACAGTTGGACCCTCAGCCATCATTCACACGTATTTATGAATGCACCGTGTCTCCCGTGCACAGCCCCCAGCAGTCTCCTGAGAGGGTGTACAATATGCACAGAGCAGGCGGGGCTGGACCATCTAGCCACATACCTGTCCTTTTCTCTTTAGTGAGTTGCTAGCTGCAGAATGTTCATGGAGGGATATCAGCAGAGATGGGGCTAGCCCACAAAAGAACCCAAGTTGAGAGTTCTTTTGAAGACCATGTTGTTCAACTCCTTACATACAGAAGGGAGTCAGCATGAAGATGGTCTAAGTCTAGTGTGGCTCAAGCTAGCAACAGTAGATAGGCCCCAGCCTGAACGGAACCTCACTGTGTGATGTTGGCCAGGCCATTTAAGTTCCCTGAACCCCACTTTCATCGTTTATCAAAGGGGGCACAGTCACACCTAAAGGAAATGATGAGAAGGCTTGTAGCATGGATACTGTCACTAACAGCGATAGCATTTGCTGCCAGCCTGAGCAAAGCAAAGTCCCCACTCTGGTCCATTGCTGTTCCTGTGCAGGATGATGCCTGCACTCAGCAGGTGACTACGGTCGAGGCATTGTAAGGAGATGTGAGTCAGAACTGCAGAGCAGGCTAGTCGGCCACTCGGAGGTAGTCTCACAGGGACCTTGCTTCAGCAGGCCTCTGTTGTCCATCACTGAAGGATGAGAGGAAGCAGGAACACATGGTCCTTCTTGACTCTTGTAGGTCTACAAGAAGTTGGTCTCTGCTGTGAAGACCAGCGGAGAGGGCTGGGGGGGTGGCTCCCCTAGGAGAGGACTTTCCTAGCATGTACAAAGTTTGGGTTCCATATCCAGCACTACATACCAAGTGTGGTAGCACAAACATGAAGCGGGAGAATCAGAAGTACAAGATTGTCCTTGGCTCTATAACAGTTTGAGGCTAGTCTAGAGAACATTAGACCCTGTCCTCACTGTGGAGCTCAGCCCTGTTGAGAAGGTGTTCTCTGCAATGAAGGTCCCTTCCCAATGGCTCAGCTTGCTTATAAAGGGCATTTGGTACCCCCAGTGACCATCTGGAAGGAGAAAGGACCCCAGGTCTGCCTGACGAGTAACTCAGAGCAGGAGAGTAACTTGCCCTTGTAGAGTCAGTATAAGCTAAAAGTTTATTTAGTTTCCAATTGGATTCTTTTTTTTTTTTTTCAATTCAAGTTTTTCCTCTAAGCCCTGGTTTATTTGGTTCTTTAAGACAAAAACTGTTTGTTGTTTGTTTGTTTGTTTTGAGACAGAGTTTCTCTGAAGCCCTGGCTGTCCTAGAACTCTCTGTAGATCGGGCTGGCCTCAAACTCAGAGATTCACCTGCCTCTGCCTCCCAGTGCTGGGATTTTCCTTTGGAAAATCTAGGAGATACTGGTCCATAAACTCCTTAAGTGAGCTGAGCTGTGTTCTCCCTTTTCCAGCAAGATGGATTGGTGGGAGGCTGGTCTTCACTCTTGCCTGAGAAAACCGAAATCTATTCCATTGTTAGGATAGTTGACCTCAGATATCAAAGGAGGGGGACCCTGGACCCAAGAGTGTTCTGTGATATTTTGTTCTGACAAATAGAGCTTGTCTGGAGATGAGAGAAGCAGAGCAGCAGCCACTGAGACTCTTACCTCTACGAATCCTCAGACTGATGGGCCCCAGATCCTGCTGGGCCCACAAGCCTCCCAGTTGTGCTGGGATTAAAGGCAGGAGCCTCCCAAGTGCTGAGCCACCACCACCTGGCCTCTGGAGTTACTGCGTGGCTAGCTCCACCCTCTCTCCAGGCAAGCTGTATTTGTCAGAACACAAACAAAATGTCGCACAACACAAGAGGGAAGGGGGTGACCCTGGGACCCAAGAGGGAAAGGGGGAGCCCTGCAGTTGCCAAGGTTACAGCTCTTGAGAAAGTTCCAGACCACAGTGCTGGAGGGACAGGGACGTGGAGCCCAGCAGGCTGGCTGAGTTCATCAGCGGAGTCCTGCAGAGGACAAAGGCACACAGAACATGCTCTCTGCAGAGCCCCCACACATATTCAGCTAAGCACTAATCCACACATACAGAGGAGGGAGGAAAGGGGACTAGAGAGGGCACATCTTCAGCTCTAGGGCAAGAACTGCGCTGCCTCCAACTAGAGTGCAGAGTAACTCCCTCCTCACTGAGGACAGACTCAAGTAGCTGCTGAGTAAGGGCCAGTCTACACAGCATGCCACTCAATTTCAAAAGAGCTTAAAAGCAAGACACATGTGAATCAAACTATTTCCACATGAGGGCCCAGAACTGGGCTGGGAGTGTGGCTTGATGGAGTGCCTGTCTGGTGCACCAAGATCTGGGTTCATTCCCCAGCACTACATAAACGCGCTGTGATTGCAAGAGGGTGGAAGCAACCAAGGTCAGACTCAGCCATGCAGTGGGAGAATTCAAGGCCAGCCTGAGCAACATAAGACCCTGTTTTAAAAAAAGAAAAAACAAGAAAAGGAAGGGAGGGAGGGAGGGAGGGAGGGAGGGAGGGAAAGAAAGAAAGAAAGGAGGGAGGGAGGGAAAGGAAGGAAGGAAGAAAGAAAGAAAGAAAGAAAGAAAGAAAGAAAGAAAGAAAGAAAGAAAGAAAGGGAACTAAAAAATAAATCAAACAACGGAGTCCGGAACTAAATTTAAGAATGTTACAGGAATACAAAGAGACCTACTGTGTAACATGGTGAATTTCATAGTAGCTAGCATCCTACTAGAAATTATCCAGTGTGCAAAGCAGTAGAGGAATACATTCTCTAGGGAAAAGCCATTATTACCGCTGGAACTCTGTGTTTGCAGGAATGGTAGTAGAGTCCAGCTTTCCTCCAGGCCTGACGGGACAGCAGGATCACAGGGCAAAGCAGCCATAATGGCTGCAGCACAACTTCCTCCACAGTTGCTAAGCAGTACCTGCCAGGAGGTTTCTAGCAAACCACATAACCGACACTTCCACAGAGCTGTCTTAGAAGTTAAAGGGAGGCTGGGTATGGTACACATGCCTGTACTCCTGGGCTATTACGGAGGCTGAGTAGAAGGGTCCAAGGTTGAAGTCTGCCTGATTATGTACCAAGCTTTAGGCTAGGCTGGGCATAATGAGACCATGTGTTGTAGACTATTATTTTAAGGTGTGTTACTTTTGTTTATGTTGCATTTGTTTAACTCTGTGAAGCTGTGTTACTGTGCCTGTCTAAAACACCTGATGGTCTACTAAAGAACTGAACAGCCAATAGCGAGGAGGAGAAAGGATGGGTGGGGCTGGTAGGCAGAGAGAATAAAGAGGAGAAATCTGGAAGGAGAGGAAGAAAGAGCAAGAAAACAAGGAGAGGAGGACACTAGGGGTCAACTGCACAGCCGCACAGCCGCACATGGAATAAGAAGGAAAGAAAAGGTATACAGGAATAGAGAAAGATAAAAGCCCAGAGGCCAAAGATAGATGGGATAATTTAAAGTTAAGAAAAGCTGGCAAGAAACAAGGCAAGCTAAGGCCAGGCATTCATAAGTAAGAATAAGTCTCCTCTCTGTGTTTATTTGGGTGTGGGCCCCCCAAAAAAGTAAAGAGCAAAAACAACAACAACCGTGTCTCAAAATAAAGGTGAGGGGATGAGGGGATGAGTTGTGTTTTGAGACACACAACTCAATTGTAGGGTACCTAGCATACATAAGGTGCTGTTTTCCATTCCTAGCACCATCAAAATGGAAGGGAGGGAGGGAGGAGGGAGGGAGGAAGGAGGGAGGGAGGAGGGAGGGAGGGAGGAGGGAGGGAGGAGGGAGGGAGGGAGGAGGGAGGGAGGGAGGGGGGAGGGAGGGAGGGAGGAGGGAGGAGGGAGGGAGGGGGGGAGGGAGGGAGGAGGGAGGGAGGAGGGAGGGAAAATGGAAGCCATAATAGGCAGATGAAAAGAAACAAGATCAGAGCAGAACTGGATAAGCCAGAAAAAAAACACAATAAATGGAATAACAATCAAAAAGCCCCAAACCCAGATCCATGAGAAAAACAATCTATAAACCCTAGCCAAGCCAGCTAGGAGAAATAAACAAGGAGATGTGCCTTATGAATATCCTTATGCTAGAAAACCCAACAACTTTGATAAAACACTTGAGTTCCTTAAAGATACACAAACTAGAACAATTAGCCAAAGAACTCAATACTCAGTCACCTTGGACCTGCTAAGGAAATTGAGTTCATCACCAAGAACTCCTCTGCAGAAAGGCCCAGCCCAAATGGCTTCCCTGGTAGATTTAACCAGATGTTGAAGGAAGAAATGAAACCAATTATAGACTCTTCCAGAAAACTGATGAGAAGCTCTACACCAGTGCTCAAGGCCAAGGAAAAAATCTAGGCAATCCTAACAAGATTGTTTTTTGAAACCGGATCTCTCTAGCCCTGGCTAGCCTGGAAGTCTCTATTTACCAGACTGGCCTTGAAGTCACAGAGCTCCATCAGCTTCTGCCACCTGAGTGAGCCACCATACCCCTCTCTAACAGGATATATATATATATGGCGAGAGAGAGACAGAGAGAGAGAGAGAGAGAGAGAGAGAGAGAGAGAGAGAGAGAGAGAGGAAGGGAGGGAGGGAGGGAGCGAGCACGAGCTGAGGCTCCAACCCAGGGCCTTGTGCTTGCTAGGCAAGTGCTCTACCATTGAGCTAAATCCCCAACCTCTAACAAGATATATTTTTTAAAATGACTCTAAACTTGCTGCAGAAATGCAAAGGACTTAAAATAAGAAAAGTAATTTGAGGGAAAAATGGCAGGCCTTGCAGTAGTGATTTGAAGGCTTTCTGGAACTGCACCTGGGACCAGCTGCATGGCTTTGGCGCCCAGCAAAGATGAGTAGCACAGAGCAGAACAGTGATGCACAGGGACAGCCCAGTGTGGCGGTGCACGCCTTTAATCCCAGCACGTGGAGACAGAGGCCAACCCGATCTACAGAGGGAATTCCAGGACAGCCACGGTTACACATGGACATGCTATTTCAAAAACAATCATTAAATCAGATACTCTGACACCTCTGTATGAATGTCTTCAATTAAGACTGGGATGGGGAAGTGGTCAGTGCACAGTAGGGTCTGTGGCACCATCACGGTCGGGTAGCCAGGGCAGGCTGCAGCAAACACTGTAACTGTGTTATATATTTCAAGCACCTGGAAGATAGGATTTTGAATGTTTCTACCAGAAATAAATGGTCCATATTGAAGGGCATGTAAATGTTCCACCTGACTTAAACATGCTGTGGACATGTGTATGGGAACTCCAGTGGTCTCTGTTGTGAAAGATTACAGTGATTACCAACTGTGGATAGGTGTATGGGAACTCCATGTGATCCCTGTGAGTGTTAACAGTGATCTATCACCAACTGTGGACACAGGTATGGAAACTCCATGTGGTCCTTGTGAGTGATCAGTGATCACCATTTGCAGACACTTGTATGGGAAGTCCATGTGGTCCCTGTGAATGTTAACAGTGATCACCAACTGTGGACCTGTGTATTAGAATTTGGTGCAGTCCCTGTGAATGTTAACAGTGATCACCAACTCTAGACACATGTATGGGAACTCCATGTGATCCCTGTGAGTGTTAACAGTGATCTATCACCAACTGTGGACACAGGTATGGAAACTCCATGTGTCAATCTCTCTCTGGGATCCATAGGCAGGAAAGGGTGCTGGGGCCGTGCACGGCTGTGGGCCTTTCCTGTGCTGCTTGTGCAATGCCTTGGAAAACTCTGTGCCTGTGTGTGTGTGAGTGTGTGTGTGTGTACATGGAGGCCAGGGGTTGACCTCAGGTGTGGTCCCTCAGGAACCATCCAACCTGATTTTTGTTTAGTTTTCATGGAGTTCCTTATTCTTGCGTAGTGAGCACATTACCAACTGTCTCTCCACAGTCCCCTAATGGGCAATTTGGGGGTAGGTAGTATGTGTGCTGTGGTCTCTTGCCACCTCAAGTGCTGGGACCCCAACCAGATGGGAGCCGGTGCTATGGAGGACCCGGGCAGCACAGACTAGGAGACACAAGGTCACGGAAAGCACTCCAACTTCTAGAAATGTCTGCAGGTCTGAGAGTTCCGATGCAGCCCCCAGCCCTGCTGGGACCCGGCTGCATTTCCTTTGTAGCTAATCCTACCATGAGTTTCTGGCTCTCCTGGGACAGCGCCAGAGCAGAGGCTCCTTGGAGGAACAGCTGTCCCAGCAGCAGGCAGGCAGAGCGCCACTGAGCACCTGCTGCCAGGAAATTCTCGGCTCCAGGCCTGGGGCCCTGAAGAGGACCCTGCCCCAGCTTGTCTGGGCCTGGCACCTCTATCTCTCAGCCTAGCTTGGACTTCTGAGTTTAACTCGCCATCAGCTAGAGAAGGTAGAGGGCTTTTCACTGAGCCATCAGATGTCACTTGGAAGCCACTTGACCTCTGCACATCCCACTCCCCAAACTCAGGCTGCCATACCCCACTGTCATGCAGCGGCAAAGACGGCTTCCTAAGCTCCTTGGTCTGGCCTGTGTGATCTGACTGGACTTCTTTTTTGATGTACACACACACACACACACACACACACACACACACACACACACACACACACAGAAAAACCACAGTCCCTTGTACACAATACTCAGGAGCTGATTTCACAATCACAAAACCAAACTCTGACCCAGGCACCACCCATGAGCCATCTGGGTGGAGGGTGCCAGAGAAAACCCATGCTGCAGCTTCCTGCACTGGTGTCTCAGCTTTAAGGGCAGAGACAGCATGCTGTTGGTGCTGTGATGTAAAGAACCCAGAGAAGCCAGGCCTAAGGTCCAGATGGGCGAACGGGGCCTTCCCATCCCTCGTAGCACTAGAGAGGCCACACCCATTCTGGGGAGCCTTCAGGTGAAGAAAGCCCTTCTTCGAAGCCTGCTTTTCTATGGGCTGTACATAACTAGATGCACAGACTTCTGGGAAGTGAGGTGGAAAGGTGTTTTCTGCCTGGATGGTGTGTCTTAATAACCAACAATTATTTGGCACCAAATGTATGCCCACAGCCGTCTGCTCTGTTGAATGTGCAATAGTCAGTGACTTGGATAGAATCGTGACTCTGCCTCTTCGAAGACACGAGGTCTGTTGGTTCTCACACCCACACATACACACTCCCTGCCTCCTTGTCCATAAGATGGGGAAGCCCGGGACAGTCACAGCAAGTTCATCAGAGCCCAACTTGTTCGTCCACACTGGCTGGCAGGCAGGGCCCGAGAGCCCCTTTCCACAAGGTCTGGGTTTCATTCCAAGTCCACGCAAATGGCCTTATATTGGGGGTCCGCTGAGGACACAGTCACTCCAGCAACCTTGGGTCCCCTAACTTTCCACACAAATGTTCCAATGAGGAGGCAGCTTCCTCCTGGAATACCAGACCCATGTGGTCTCTTCATCAGCTAGTGAGGGTCAGGTGCATAGACATGCGCCCAACCTTGTCCTGTGTTTCTACAGAGAGATTTGCAGGTCCATGAGTGACTTGAATGGGGACCTGAACTAAAAAAACCTGTCACCCTTGATATACAGTTCTTATTCTAAAAAAACAAAAACAACAACAAAAACCTAAGCTGAAGGACTAGGTGTGGTGGTGGTGCACGCCTTTAATCCCAGCACTCAGGAGGCAGAGGCAGGTGGATCTCTGTGAGTTTGAGAACAGTATGGTTTATTGGTTGCCATTTCCTGTTCTATCAGTGATATATAGTGATAGCACATATATAAAAAATTATAAAAAAAAGCTGAGGCTAGGGGAAGGGCTCAGTCAGTCCCACAAGCAGAAGAACCAGAGGTTAAGCCTGTGACCCCAGCATTGGGGTCACAAGAGCTTGCTGGCTAACAAATCTAACCTATTGGTGAGTGCCATGTTCACCAAGAGACTCTGTCTCAAAAAATAAAGTACAGAGCCTTAGAAGACATTGACCTCCGGTCTCACATAGAAACAGGCATGCGAGCGCGCGCGCGCACACACACACACAGAGGAGAAACAGAAAAACCAAGGTGTCCCCAAGTCTTCTGTCCTGGGACACCTGTCAGGATATCTACACTCCTAGAGCCAGTCCCAATATAGACAGGACCATGAGAAAGAGCAGGTGTACAGAATGACAGTCCGAGGCTTCCGGCACTAAGCACAGGAACCACAGCCACGCACATCTTCCCAAATATGCTCACCCTGACCAGCCACAGTGAGCCTGAGACCCCACGTAACCAGCATCAGAGCCAGGGGTGCTTTAAAATTAATTTTATTTCTCTTATATCTTTTATTTTAAACTTAGAAAAAGGTTCATTTGACATTGTCTTCAAGAGACTCGCGCCTGCTGGTAAGTGCACGCATGGGCTGTGTTCACAGTATCTCCATGACCAAGTATGGTTGGCGCTTATTGCTGGAAAGAGTGAGTGTCCACGCCTGGGAAGGACAGCAGTAGAGGGATCGGCACCCCAGAAAGCCTGGGGTGTGTCGACAACATGAGGCAATGGGCTGAGGTTACCAGCCCAATAGAAGCTGGGTGTTCTCGGCCAGACCCACACAGCCTCTCTGGACTCTCTCCAGCCCTGTCTTGGGCCAGGCAGGAGGGCAGAGAGGAAGGGGAGCCAGAAAAACCAGGTGGGCAAAGCCAGGCATGCAGCAGGGAGGGATCTCAAGAAACGTGAGCTTTGGAGTCTCCGTGTCCACAGCAGTTCAGACTGCCCTTACCACCATTCCTATTCCCTAACCCCATGTCCAGGAAGACCCCTTCAGTGACCACCCAGCTCAGGACAAGGGCTCGCCTCCACCCTCACCAGGGCCCAGCCAACGGCCAGTCCTGTCCTCGAGTGCGGGGCTGGGACCCTGTGGCTTTCGCTCCCAGCTAAAGGGACAGCTTCCACACACACAAAGGGAAGGTTCTAGGGGAGGTCCAGCCATGACTAGTGGCTCTCCAGCACCCTCTGTACTATCTGCTCAGCTCACTGTACTCCAGGTAACTGCAGCCCCCAGCCTCAGTGGCCTGAGAATGACTGGACATTAAGCACCCCTAAAGGAAATTCATCACAGGTAGGAACAGAGCTGGGATCTAGCCACGCCCTCCCACGCTGTCTCCAAGATTCCCCTACAAGTGGCTCATCAGCAGCAAAAACATTATTTTTCTTGTATGACGGTTTTCTGTGCTTATTATTGGTTGGAATCCAGTGATACAGCGGCTCTTGGCATGCTTGAAGGGATGTCCCTCAAGCAGCTCAAAGCAGACATTTCTAGAAACACTGGTATCACTCAGGGCCAAGTGCTAGGGCTCCAGAAAGTGGACCCCAAGACTAGCCACCATGTGTCAAAACAGTTTCACAGTGCCTGGCACCTCCCAAGCATGGGCTCTCCAGCCCTGGGCCTGGGCTTCTTCCAGACAAGAAACAGGCAGTCAGCTGACTGCTCCCCAGACCTCCCCACCCCAGGAGCACCTATGATGGGGAGGGGAGGGGCCGAGCACCCTGCAACTGGTGCTCAGAGCTTATCTGCAGCCCACTCCCAGGGAGTCTGGGAGCTGCTTCCCCTGAGAATGAGCCAGAAGCCCTGTCATGGCTTCTTTACAGTGTGCTAGTGGATGGGCAGCCGGGGTGCCGGAGCCCCGGGTTCAAGTGTGACAATGCAGGTCAGGAGGGAAGGGCACACCTTCTTTACCTTAGTCAGCTGTGACTGTCGGAACCCAGTGGCAATGCCCTAGCCCACCCCACCAGGCATTTGGGACCAAGAAGAGAAAAAGCCACATACCTAGGGGTGGGTTCTGGAGTTAGCAAAGGGGAAAGCTCCCTAGCCCTGACCTAACGCTTTGGGACCTGCCCCTTCCTTCTCCCAGAATACCCTCACCAGGCAAGTTAAGGCTATTGAGGAGAGAGGAGGGTCGAGGATCTATGCCCAACTGGCACCCCAGCAGGTACTAGGGAGAGGTTCTACTGGGGTAGAGTTGGGGCTCTAGGCAGAGTCTGTGGTTTTGATTCTGCCGAAACAACATAATAATACAGCTGGCTTTAGTCCTGAGTCCCCACTCTTGCCCCTCACCCAGACACCCAGGGAGAGGGGCTCAGGTGGACCTCCCTCTGGGCCTGCCCCTCTCTCCAACTCTGGCAGAAGGAGGCAGGCCCTGCAGGGAAGACACCGGAGACCTTTTGTTTCCTCTTCTCCTTTAAATTCAGCTTAAGGCAAAAGTTTGGCAAAGCAAGTCTACATAAGGCCGCATGGCAGAGGATAGACAGAGGGGAGGCGGGAGGGGCAGGCTGGGTCCCCTCACGGTCAGCCTCCTCCCCTGCCCCCGAATCCCAGAAAGAGAGAAAGAGACGGGGAAGCAGTGTTTCAGAGATTCGGCTGCAGTGAACAAATGATTGTGAGGGAGGAGGAGGGATCAGAGGTGGCCTGGGGGAGGGGCCGACTATCTGTCCTAGTGGTGTGTCGTCCCCCCCCCACCCCCGCTCTGTGGGGAAGCAGATGGAGGAGCCAGGAGGCCAGCGGGGTATTAGCACAGTGAGATCCGCCCCTGGAGAAGGTAGAATGGTTGTATTTTTCTGAATGACCGGAGAGGGCATCTGGGTTTCCTTCTGAGCAGTAATATTGTTCCGTGAGTCTCAGCTCGCAGCGGCCTGGCTGTTACCGGTGCTTGGGCGGGATCACCACCAGCGGTTGCCCATACTTGGGCCGCCACATGAGGACCTGAGCATCATTGGCATTGGGCTTGACCAGGGCACTGGGCGGGATGGGCTCATTCTTGCTCAGGATCTTAGGCTGGTCCTGGGCAATGGGCTCCCGCAGCCTGGCACGCTGGCCCAGGGGCCGGTTGGGATTCACCTCGATGCTGAGCTGCATGCGCCAATGCAGAGTCTGCAGGATGATCATGTCATTGGTCGAGGTGTTGGTGGCCACCAGCCATGTGGTGAAGCTCTGGTCCCGGTAGATGTTCGTCAGTTTGGCCACATTGCTCTCACTGACGGGCACGGCCCACGTGACGCTGGGGTAAAAGTTATCATTCATGCTGATGACGAACTTGGAGTCTCTCTTGGTAGGGCCCACGATTGTGCAGGTCTCGGTGGTATTGCCATACCAGGGATAGTTCACCCCATCCGAGTCACTGATGGCCTCAATTTTGCCCTCCTGGAGATCGGGGAGCTCCCAGCTAGACCTGATGGGCAAAGAAGGCCAGGTTAGTTTCTTAGTACTCACTGAGGGTGACTGTCCTGCACCTTGGGGACAAGAGATAATCAGCAGACCCAGCCCCCTTTGCTCATGGGGCTTATGTGGGACAGAGCAGACAATAAACAGGACATCCAATATGGGGTAATGTGAGTCCAGTCCTAGCCTGCTTCAATACCCTAACCAGTGGGCTGCAAAGATAGCTCAGTAGCTCATATACTGCTCTTTCAGAGGACCCAAGTTCAGCTGCCACATCAGCAGCTCACAAACACCTGTAACTTCAACTCCAGGAGATCTGGTGCCCCCTTCTGGCCTATATGGGTACCTGCACTCATGTACACACACACACACACACACACACACACACACACACACACACACACACACACACATTTGTATACAGTGTTCTGTTTGCATACATCCCTGCAGGCCAGAAGAGGGCACCAGATCTCACTACAGATGGTTGTGAGCCACCATATGGATGCTGGGAATTGAACTCAGGACCTCTGGAAGAACAGCCAGTGTTCTTAACCTCTGTTAACCTCTGAGCCATCTCTCCAGCCCCGACACACACACATTTAAAAACATAAAATATTTTGGGGGAACTGGAGGGAGGGTTCATCAATTAAGAGCACTGGCTGCTCTTCCAGAGAATCCTGAGTTCAACTCCCAGCACCTATGTGGTGGCTCACAGCTATCTGTAACTGTAGTCCCGTGAGATCCAATGCCCTCTTCTGGCATGTAATGTATGTACATGCAGACAAAACACCCATATACATAAAATGCATAAATAAAAGTTTTTAAATATGTATATATACTATTTTTTAAAGACACATACTGTTTGCTCAGTACCATCCTAAACCAAACTACCACCAAAGGCTTCATGAGAACCACAATTCTTTTTATTTTATTTATTTGTTTTTTCAAGACAGAGTTTCTCTCTGTGTAGTTTTGGTGCCTGTCCTGGATCTCGCTCTGTAGCCCAGGCTGGCCTCGAACTCAGAGATCCACCTGGCTCTGCCTCCCGAGTGCTGGGATTAAATGCGTGCGCCACCACTGCCCAGCGAGCCACAATTCTTAAACTAGTACTGGATGCCAATTGGGTTTGGACAAACCCTATTTGTCTCTTGACAGGGACTTGTCCTTTTGGATCTACAGTAATGACAGGCACTGGGGAAGACAGGTCTTCACAGACACCAAAGGGACAAACACGGAAGCCATCTTAGTCAGGGTGGTGACTACACCTCTTAGAGTTTAGGGCTCTCCTAACTACACAGCACTTGAACACAGGCCAGCTGAAGAGGAGGCTCAGCAGACCTCCCTCCCGCCACATTTGTCCCTCCGCAACTGTGGAAACCAATAGGAGGCTCCTGAGTCCATGGCAGTGGGGTCAGCTGATCTAGGCGTGACTCTTGGCCCCTGGCTAGCATGTGACCTCAGGCCAATGTCTGCCACCTCTGGGCTTCGGTGTCCTCTCGCTCCCAGCCAATATCCCTCTTCCTCCCATGCCATCTCCACCACAGCCAGCAGCAACCAACAGCAGTGGCCCTCCTCTCTGGCTACCAGCCTCTTCACTGCGCCATCCTGGAAGACTGGCTTCCATGTGGCTGCCACTGGCCAGTCCCGTTTTGCTGTGACAGAAGCAAAGCAAACCTGACCAAAGCCCTCTAAGAGGCCTCTCTCTTTCCTGCCTCAGAGGCTTTGCCTCCAGACCTAGCCAAAGAGCCTGCTGCCGTCACTGGGCCTGGAGACCCTGTATCCCTGGGGACTGGAGGTCCCATGTGCTCAGCCTGACACTTTATCTGCTGCGGCCGTGGTTAGGTGTCTAGCTTGGACATGGGAACCCCACACATGGGCTCCCTCAATGGCATGAGAACCCAGGCAAGGTGCTCCCCCACCCTGGGACCTCAGACCTCTCATACCTGTCCCTGTGGCATGTCCGAGGTATGTGCAGCAAATGCCTGCAGCTGAGTGTCAGGACAGGAAAGGACCCGCCAGCCCAGCTGGGTTACTCCAGGGACAGAAAGACAGCCCAGAGTTCCCGAGCTTCTATGGACACAGTGGCTTTTGGAGAACTCACTTCAGGCTTCAGGGTCCCTCAGATTGTCATCAGACCCAGGGACCACCACCTAGGAGAATCCCAGGTGGGGACAGGGAACAAGGCAACAGCTGCTCACATGTGGTCCAGGAGTAGGGTCTACTGCCCAGGAGCCCAGCTGACTCACTGAATTTCCTGCTGACACAGCACTAAGGCTCATATCCGCTTTCCCTGCACACATCTTCATCCCACCGCTAGCCAGGGGCCCACTCCTTTTAAAAGTGCATTCCTAGCTAGGCACCTGCCTGTGATCCCAGCCCTTGGGAGATGGAATCAGGAAGATAAAGAGTTCAAAGTCACCCTCAGCTACTTAGCAAGTTCAAGGCTAGCCGGGGCTACATGAGGCTTCTCTCAAAAATAACAACAAAAGTGCTTTTCAGTCTGCGGCACGAGTAACTTAGGAGAGCCAAAGGGAGAAAGCTGCCGAGTGTCTATCCTGGCTGAATGGATACAGAAAACACAGTTACTACACAATAGAATATTCCTTGACAGGAGAGAAAATTATGACGCACATTACAGCATGGAGGAGCCCAGGGACATTATGCCAACTGAAAGAAGCCACCAAGAAAAGCTAATTACTTCAGGACAGCACTCACATGTGGTGCCCGGAGCACCTGAGTTCTGAGACAGAAGGTGGAGCCAGGGCTGCCAAGGGCAAGAAATGAGACGGTGATTAATGGGGCGGAGTTTCGGTTAGCAATAAGGAGGAGTTCCAGAGATGGATGGTGTGATGTTTGTGAGTGTACCTAATGCCACTGGTGTGCACCTCATCATGCTACCTCAGTCTCTCAGCTGGAATGTCACCAAAACTGGAGCCACTACAGGACGGGCAGGGACAGAACTATTTATTTGTTTGTTTGTTTAGGTGCATGTTTGTGTGGTGGGTGTGTGTTTGTGTGTGGGGGAGCACTCGTGAGAACCCAGGGTTGGTGTAGGTATTTTCTTCAATCTCCCTACGCCTTATATAATGAGACAGGGTCTCTCCATGTTAGTCTGGGAATTCCCTGTCTCTATCTTCCTGGAGCTGGAATTACAAGTAGGCCACCACACCCAGCCAGCTTTTACTGCACACTAGGGATCTCAACTCTGCTTCGCACACCTGCGGGCAAGCACTTTATAGGCTGAGCCTCCCCGGCCCCGGACTCTGGTACACTTTCTGTTCCTCTCATTGCTAAGTTCAGTCATGTGTGACAGGCCAAACCCTGAGCACCTCCAGACACTCGAACCTGTCTCTCCGCCCCCAGCAACCCCTCCGTGAAGGTCTGCAGCACCGAGTCAGCTCTCCAGAATGGGGTTGCTGATTCCCCAGCAGGATTCAGACCAGAGAGGGCCCCCCTGCCCTGCCCTGAAGCTCTCAAGAACTGTCTGCTTCTGTCTAACTCCCCCAGGTTCCAGTCCCTGCTTTCCACCTCACTGGAAGCCCTGTCTGTTTGCTTTGCTGTACTGGGAAGGGAACCCACCAGGGCCCCAGAGAAGCTACACAGTGCTCTAACCACTGAACAATACACTCTGAGCCTAGAAAAATGCTATTGTGCCTTTTGGTGTGTGGGTTTTGGTGGGGAGGGGTTTAGAAGATCTCATTCTAGTCCAGTCTCTCCAGGCTGGCCTTAAACTTGAGGGAGATTGTCCTGCCCCAACGTCCATCATGAGCTACCGTGCTCAGTGGAAAGGCTTTCAGAGAACCAGGGCCAGCCACTCAACTCATCGGTGAAAGCCCCTTGCCACCCAGCCTGAAAACTGAGTTGCATCCCTGAGACCCACATGGAAAAAGGGGAGAAGCTATTTCCGTAAGTTGCCCTCTGATGACTACAAGCTTGTAGGGGCACCTGTGCCCCATCCCTCCGGGAAATATATAAATGTAAAAATAAAAATAAAACAAATTGAAAAACTGACTGCCCCTTTGCACTTCCAAACTACAGCAGGCCTGGTGGGGGAGGGGTGTGCCTCACACTCCTGTGGCATTGCTCTGTGACCCCACCCCTGAAAGTCTAAGCGTTGGCCCAGTCACAGACAGATGACAGTATTCATGAGCTGGCAGCCAGCAGTCTCATGGGAGACATTACTCAGATGCAAGGCAGAGCCAACCGCATTGTCTCACTGTGGACCATCAAGGGAGCCCGCGGGTTTCTCACTGGGGAGATGGGAGGAGCCAGGGACATAGTGTGAGGAACTCACAGGAACCTGGGATGGAAACTGAGGCCCAGACATTAGCTCCCTGACAGTCACAAGTGCTCTGCCCCTGTCTCATCAACAGCCAAGGCTAATTGTGCGTATGCCCATCCTAGGCTTTCTTCATGAGACAATGTGCTAATACTCAACACCTGCCACAGCTGTGGTCAGAAACTTGGGGAGACCCTTAAAAAGAGGCCTCAGCAATTGCAAGTGTGGTTCTTAGCTCAGACCTACCTCCCTCATCTGACCTGAAGCCTTCCTAGACCTCACTTATATTTTCATATTATATACACTTAGTTGTTTTTAAGACAGGGTTTCTCTGGGTAGGCCTTACTGTCCTGGAACTCACTCTGTAGACCAGGCTGGCCTCGAACTCAGAGATCCATCTTCCTCTGCCTCCTAAGTGCTGGGAATAAAGGTGTTCGCCACCGCCGCCCGGCCTCTCATACTATACACATTCATGTAAGTGACAAGATGGCCACTGTGGGGCTGCTTCTGTGGTTGTGCTTGGCTCTGGCTAGGCTACTAACGAGACCCTCTCACAAACTAAACGAAGCAGAATCCACCCAGGACTTGAGACCTTATGCAGAATGAGATGACAAGAGCCATTCCAAAATTCGGAAATTTGACGCGCGGATAGAATCAGTGAGACATGCTTGAGGCCTTCTCAGCCAGGGCTGCTGCAGATGCACAGAAGTCACCTGCTTCCCGGGCCACCTGCCATGCTTCTGTCCTTGTCCTCAGGGGTATGGGAAACCAAGGAGTAGCAGGCAAGTCCAGACTTGAGCCTGGACCTCAGCACGCTTTCATGCCGCTGGCATGTCTGAGATAGTGTCCCCAGATCCTCTCAGCATCCCTAATCCTGCTGAGAACCGTGTGGTCACCAACTCATCCAGTGTCCACAGAGGATCTGCCTCAGAATCAGCAAAGGAGAGACAGGACGTGCCCTGGACACTCAGCACCATCCTGACTCAGCACCATCCTGACTCCTGCTTCCTGGCAGAGACCCTGCTTCCCAGCGGGGTCTCCCAGATTCTAACCTGTTCTCTCAACGTCCCTCTGAGTCTTTAAAAACACAATCTGGCCACATTGCTCTAACCCTGATAAGTCTGTCTGCTCCCCACAGACACAAGCCTGAAGGGGAAAGACCGGAAACCCCACCAGTCACTTGGCATAAGTCTGTCCACCTAATTCTCAGTTCCTCCCCCAGGCCCTACCCCTCCCATCCCAGGCTTTGGGCTGGGACCCTCTCTGTGTCCTCCTGCTCCTGTCCCGGGTAGAGGGGACCAGCTGCTAAGCTCTGGCCACCACCCCAGGCAAACCACTCTGACCCTTTACACAAGCCAAGTGCCCCTGGCCGGTGTTCAGTGCCATTAGGACGTGGTGACTGGCTCCTGGCACATGCCCCAGGGCAATCAAACAACAATGTGACCGTTTGTGGGCAGTCTTTTGCCCAGATGAACCACAAAGGCCAAGAGGACAGAGCCACACCTGCCTTGAAAAGGTTCAAGATATCCAGATATCCACATATCCGGAACTCATCCAAGTGCCTGGCCTAGACGTCAGCCCCAGAAAGCATGGAGCCTGGCTCCCTGATGCTCAGCAGCATGCCTGGTCACGTAGGAGGCACTGAGGAGTTGCCCGGGCCTCTGGTCACCCTGCCACGCCATAGGTGGAACTGGCACTATTCGGACCCATTGTCAACAAAGCCATGAGGGTGGTGGTCAGCACCATCTACATGGGCTAACACTACCCCGCACACATACATGTACACACAGACATGCAAATTCACACATGTCTACACATGTCACACCTATATGCATAAAGACACATATAAACACATACAATACATATATGTACAAATGCATACACGTGCACACAGGCATACATGCACATACATGCATGCGAGTGCTTACAAAAACAAACAAACAAAAAAAACCATGTGTACACACAGAGGCTTTGAGCAGCATGTATAAAAGTGAATGGGGCGCCAGGAAGTGGTGGCGCACGCCTTTAATCCCAGCACTGGGAAGGCAGAGACAGGTGGATCTCTGAGTTTGAGGCCAGCCTGGTCTACAGAGTGAGATCCAGGACAGCCAGGGTTATACTGAGGAACCGTCTCAAAAAAAAAAAAAAAAAAAAAAAGTGGACAGGGTACAGAAAGGCTTTCAGCTGGGGTGAGGTTGGGTTATCTACTAGCCAAGGAGGCTCCCATGGTGCAGAAGAGGGTCATCTCAATTCAAGGACTTCAGACACGCCAGAGGCCAGAAGCCGGTCTATGTACAATCTGCCGCCTTCATGGCTCTGAGCTAGAAGCCTTCCCTGTTTCCCCAGAAAAACACAAGGGTTCTAGACTTTTCTCACATATGCGGATTAGCAGATAGGAGATAGTCTGTGGGGGCCTGGCTTTATCCTCAGCATAGGCAGCGCATATAACCCTGTGGGCCCCCATTTCTCTCCTGGGCTCACTGACCACAAATCCTCAGTGGACCCAGTAGACAAAGTCTACCCTATCCCAGGGCCAGGTTCCCCCAAGCAGCCCATGTTTCCATCACTTTGCTCCTGAATGTCCCTTTATTTCTATTCACTTAATTTATTCACTTTCTAAAAATGCAACTGGGACCAGACATGGCGGCTCACACCCCTAATCTCTGCACTCAGGAGGCAAAGGCAGGTGGATCTCTATGAGTTTGGTCTACATAGCAAGTTCCAGGCAGCCAGAGCTACATAGAAAGACACTGTCTCAAAAAGTAAATAATTTTTTTTGGCAAAGCAAATGCATCAGTGATTTCCAAGAAACAGTTCAGTGAGGGCAGACTGGCCACACAGAGACACGAAGCTAGATGTAGATATGCTTTTTCATCTGCAGTACATACTTTGCTTTAATATGAAATTTGGGGCCTGGCAAGATGGCTCAGTGGGTACAGGCATTGGTCATTCAATTGACCTGAGTTCAATCCCTGGAACCCACCAAAAGATGGGAGGAGCAAACCCACTCCCTAGTGTTGTACCTGATCTCTATACAGGTGTGACAGTGTGCACACCCACGCATGTATACCATGCATCTACACACACACATAATAATAGGTTTTATTTTTTTTAGTTAATTTAAAATGAAATTTAAAATAAATAAATAAATAAATGAAATTTAGCTTTGAGCCTAAATGATGTCACCCACACACCTTACCACCTCTCTCATGATACATGACACCTTAAGGACACCTCCGAGGAAGAGGCTCTGGGCTGCCCTGCCCAGCACTTACGGCTGCCCTGCCCAGCCCTGGCCCCACACTCAGCTTGGGATAGTCAAGGGTTAGCTCCAGGGGCTTCATGGATAACAACTGAACAGGTTCGCAATTTGGTAAAATCCTCAAAGAGCAAGCACTTGGGAAAGTTGTATGTTACAGAAAGTGAGGCCTGGGACACTCCCTTCTACCACAGCTAAGATGCTCCTGGACTGGGCCCTCCACGGCCCATCACCAGGTCCTGCCTTCACAGCACCCAGCAACTGCCCACAGCTCAATGGAGGAATGTATGCGGCCTCTTCCCATAGGCCCACTTTGGAAGCCTATCCTCTCCTGTCCAGTCACCCCTCCCGACTTAGGCCCCAGCCCTGGCCTAACCTGAGGAGGAAGGACCCACAGTGCCTGCTTAATTTTAGCTTCAAAGCCAAATACTACAGTTAGAACAGCCCAGCATTGGCCTTTTTCAGGGTATTCAATAAACTATACTTCCTTTAAAATTGTTTATTATTTTCTAGTAATAAAGTATGTCCTTTAAAAAAGCAAGCCGGGCTGGAGAGATGGCTCAGCCGTTAAAGGCTGGGCTCACAACCAAAAAATATAAAAAAGCGAGCCAAGCTGGGCGGTGGTGGCACACGCCTTTAATCCCAGCACTTGGGAGGCAGAGCCAGGTGGATCTCTGTGAGTTCGAGGCCAGCCTGGTCTACAGAGGGAGATCCAGGAAAAGCGCAAAGCTACACAGAGAAACCTTGTCTCGGAAAAAAAAAAAAAAAAAAAAAAAAAAAAAAAAAAAAAAGAAGCAAGCCATGCCGGTGGTGATGGCCTATGGGAGACAGAGCCAGGTGGATCTCTGAGAGTTCAAGGCCAGCCTGGGCTACAAAGTGAGTTCCAGGACAGCCTCCAAAGCTACAGAGAAACCCTGTCTCAAAAAACCAAAAAACCAAAACAAAACAAAACAAAAAAGCCATTAAGAAATAAAGTAAAAACTAAAGCCATCTCTCCTCTGCCCCTCCTCCTGGAGGTTACTCACAATGTTATACCTCAGTAAACATCCTTCTAGACATTTCTGCATGTACACACAGGATGTGTCCCCGTGTTTAGCATTTTCCTCACAGCGAACATCTCTGTCAGACTCTTACATGTTTTGTTGGGTTTGTGGTGCTGGGGATGGAAGCCAAGGCCTCTCATATGCAAGGCCACTGAGCAGGATCCTAGGCTCATCTTCCAGCATTATTTTAATGAGACATTAGTGTTGCCATGGAAACCTGGTTGTAACAGCCATGCTCTGCACAGTGGACAGATCTTAATTCTCTCTCCCAATTGCAAGATAACCCAATTGCCTGGGTTATCTACAACTCTCTGTTGCTATAGACCCAGGGTAAGCTCTTCACATAGTGGCATCCCACAATGGCTCCTTTCTTGACATGTACTTTACCTGCTCACTAGGTTACCTATGGCGTCTCTATAAGCCAGACCCAGACTAGGGTACGTATTCCTAAAAGCAGAAGCCCTGGTCTAAAGGTACAGCCAGCAACAGCCAGGCTCAGCGGATATCGGATGGCGGCTGCCTGGACGACGCCTCTCCCTTCACAAGAGGCCCTGAAGCTTTCTCCTTCACACATGCCTGATCTACAGTGGAGGCCCCTAGCATCTCCTAGGCATTCCCCTGATATCCCTGGCTGCTGGATGCCTGCCTGTGCATCCCCAGAACACTTGCTTCCCATTCTCAGAAAGTAGATTCAGGCTGGAGCCATCACTAGGTCACAGCTAGCCCAGGGGGAGTTCTCCCAGGCTGGGCCACCCCCACCACTTCCCTCCCATCCTGAAGCTCGGAAGCAAGGACTTCCCTCTCCTGCTCACCCCGCCCTGGCCTCCACCATTGCCCAGAAGATGGGGGAAACTGCCTTCCGCCCCAAGACAGGAAGCTTAGTCTTCAATTGTTCTGTGAGGCGCTCAGGCTCCGGGAAGAGGCCACATGGCCAGCCAGGACATTCCTCCTGGGGCCATCCCCCAGATATCAGGTGCTGAGCAAACATCCTTGGGCCAGTGGCTTTGGGGTTTATAGTCTGAGTTCTCATCCTCAAATTAGGGCCTGTGAGGTCCTGGGGTGCACCCCAGAGATAGCAGGGTAGAAGAAAGCCCATGTCCCACTGTTACCCCATGAGTCTGTCCAAGCCCTGTAACAGCACATCAGTTATGTGCCATTGCAGCAGCACACGTGTGGGTCAGGAAAACTCACAAGGCCTCAGGGGCCACGGCTGTCCTGCTATGGAAAGGGACCCAGAGAAGCTGAGGAATTAACAGCACAGTATTGAACAATAATCTAATATTCACACTCGGGGTTTGTAACCCTGGTATCTAGGGAGGAGGAGCAAGGAAGGTCCCAGGGTGCTGGTTCTGTGCCGAGCACACTACCTTGCTCATCCCACTGAGCCAAGTAAGCAGGAAGGCGCTAGCATCCCCATTTCAAAGGGGGGAGCAGCGAGGTCCGAGCTGCTCCCCCCCCACACTCAGCCCATTGGCTCATCCTGAGCTACACCACTCCTGGCCTTCTTGGCCTTGGCCATGGGTCAGGTTCCCAGAGAATGCCTAAGAAGGGCAAAGCAGGGACATGTAGTGTCTCCCACACAGGCAAGAAACTGACTTGTCACTTAGAAGGCTCTACACCAGCTGACAGGTGGCAGTTGAGGAATTGCGGGGGACAGCTGAGGAGGCAGGTGTCTCTAACAGTTTGGAGGGGGTTAGCTTTGAAAGTACTGTGGGTTGGATCCAATGCCATACAAAGCATTCTAGTGGGTACGAGAGCCGCCATCTTCCAACATTCATCCCCCTGCACACCTGGGCTGTGGCTGAGGTGGTGGCTCTCCGAATTTCAGTGTTCCATCTCAAGTCATTTCAAGTCCAGAACGCCATCCAACAAGTCATCCTTGCTTAGAGATTAACTTCAAGCAGGGATAATGCTGGGGGATATTATGGATTTCAGATAAGTAGTTAGAATTAATATTTTTAATACAAGCCCATTTGTAAAGAACACACGTCCTAATCCAGCCCGGGGCCACCTGGCTGTCCCTTCTCCAGGGGCCTGGAGCCTAGAGTTCACTTTAGAGACCCAAATAGTCTGGGCTGAGTCTAACGGTAATTCCACACCCCTCCTAGGGTGTGTCCTGTTTGGGGACATTTGTGGTTGTTACAAATTGGGGGTGAGTAGTATACTCAAAGAAGCAGAGCCAAGCATCCTCTGTAATGTCTCCCCACCCTGCCCAGCCCCCACACTGCCAACAAGAGGTGTCTGAACAGGATGCAGGCAAGGGGAAGGACAATCACCCACACTCACTTGGTGCTTAAGGGCTCCAGGACAGCAGTTAATACAGAAAGGTGCTGTTCTGTTTTGTTTTTGGAGGCAAGGTCTCATGGTGTAGCCCTGACTGTCCTGGAACTCACAGTGTAGCCCAGGCTGGCCTCCAAGTCAGAGAGATCTGCCTGCCTCTGCCTCCAGAGTGCTGGGATTAAAAGGCTGTGCCATCATGTCCAGGTTCTTTTAATAACCCCATCTAAATGTTTGTGTTTGCAATCTGGACCTATGGAAGGTGGGGTCCAGGGCCTCCTGCAAGGCAGCCCGGTGTACCATGGGACAGGATGGGCACAGCACCACTCAGCAGGTCCAAGCTTCACACTGTTTTGCTGACCAGAGATGAATAGACAAGTGGCTCTTTCCACTGTATTTTCTCCAAAGGATGGTCACCTGCCCCTGTCCCTACACTGCAGCTGGCCCTGCCCCGACTTGGGACTTAAGAGCCAGGGTGCCTTGGGAGAATGGGCAGAGATGGGCACTATCAAAGAGCAAAGGAAATGCCCTTGACTGCTTTCCCTGACTGAGGCTGTTTTTAAAGTTTTAAAAGTTAAGAGTGTAGGACCCAGGCTGGGGCAAAAACCCATTACAAGGAGTAGCTGGCATCTTTTCTAATTCAGTGGCTTCGGCCAATAGCATTGGCTTCAGAAATACCATCACTTATTTCCATCTGGTAGACTTGAAACTGAAATCACATCGGGGCTGACAGCCACCTGCCTGCACAATTCACATGAACTTGGCCTAGTGATGACCGTGGGGACAAAGGTTGTCTGAGTAATTCAATAAACCGTGTAGAAGGTTCTATGATTACCCCAGTTTGCAGATGAGTCAACTGAGGCTTGGAGTAGCTACAGCGCTTGCCTAGAGTCACACCCCGGGAGACCACAGAGTCTAAGGTGCACAAGGTTCATCTAACTTGGAACTCAGGCCTGGCAACAGTGAAGCAAAGTCAGCCGAGGCTCTTGACCCCCCCCCCCCGGGGGGGGGGGGGGCGCTGAGAACCTGTTAGGTTCACCCTCAGGGAAAGCCTGTGTTTCTCAACAGTCAGGATGCCTTGCAAAGCCAGGAAGAGGTATGGAGCTGGCTGAAGGCTGCTTGGGAAGGCCTCCCTGAATACCTGACAGTCTCACCACCCCTCCTGGAGAAGAAGGGCTCAAAGGCAGAGGTGGGGCTGCAGGGAGCCCAATGACTCCATGTGCCCCAACTGCCTTAGGCCATCAGGGTGACAACCCAGTCTTATCCCCTCTTCCTGTCTCCTTTAGAGCTTAGGAGTCACTAAATGGAGAAGGCACATTTGTTGACCTGTGTCTGACCACCCCTAGCCCTGGTAAACCAGGTTATCATCGGTCAAAAATAAGCTCCAACTCTCTGGGAGAACCCTCTCTTCCCCATTTGCGAAGCTGAGAAGTGAGGCCACACAGACTGGACGCCAAAGACTATGAGACAGAGTCCGTGAGCCATCACAGGGGTCAAGTCAGGGACTGTCTCCCGGGGAACCCCTGGGTTTCAGCAGCTGCTTTCAGCGTTCCTGGGAGCATGATTTCCACATGGGGTCGGCCTTCTTTGGGGCCAGAGAACATGCAGAATATGATCCAGGGGCCTCGGGCCCTGTGGAGCTCTATGTCATCCTGAGAGACCAAACCACAGAGAAAGGCAGTATGCTCCTCCAGCTGCTCCTAGGGCCCCATTGGAGGGACACCGGATGCTGACCCTTGACCTCTTTTGGGAGACAAAGCTGCACACTGCAAAGTAGTTTCTCAAGTCCCTCTCACACACATGCTGCCACCAGTCACCACCACTGGCAACGGCAAAGCCGTCCTCTGAAACTTTCTGTGCATCTATCTCCACCCCAGGCCCCAGACAAAAGTCCAGGCCCCACCACAAAGTCCTGTACACAGAAGCGTGAAGGCATCAGAGGCACCCACCACTCATGTCTACCTCATAGATTCATGGAGGCCTGAGCCTGGGGCTAGAGTGGTGCTTTCTCCGTGACCCCTGATGGTGCTGACACTTGCTTTACCAAAGTGGCACAGTTTTCTCAGCATCGTGCCAGGAAGTACAGAACAACTCGGATCAGGGACAAAGAGACGGGCAGATCGAACTGAGCTAGGACCCTAAACAACAAGTAAAGGCTCCAGAGAGTTGGGGAAGGCTTGGAGACAGTTCAACCTCTGCCTAAAGACCCCTGTGCCCCAGGAGCCCTGCTCCAGCCCCCACCGACTTCCGCTGCAGCTACACACACACACACACACACACACACACACACACACACACACACACACACACTCACGCCCCCCAGGCTGCCCCCAGCAGTACTCACATGCCCTGCTCCCCGTACTGGTTGTAAAACTCCATATGGCTGCATGCCTGAATCCAGCCAACGATCCAGGTCTCCTTCTTGGGGATGGGCGGCATGACCACTTGGGCTGAGGCCCGGAAATGGGGTGTCCGGTAGCGTAATACCACGCTGGAGGACTCGTCGATGCTGGTGGGGATGGGGTCGATGGAGGCTTTCACATCAATCACCGTAATCCCTTCCCGGAAGACTCTGGCTTTGCCTCCGATGCTCTGGATACAGCCCATGGCACACAGGACCGCTCTAATCTCCAGGGAAGGCCAGCAGTCCCAAAAATAACAGGGCATTGAAAGGATGGAGGTTGCAGAACCCAGTGTAGAGTGCGCAATCTAATCTCAAAGCTCAAAAGCAAGATCCATAGGACAGAGAACTTACTGAGTGGAGGGGGCTTGCATAGCACTACCGGGCCTGGTTATAAATACGGATTCTGCTGCATCTCAAGAAGTCCTAGGCTCCCTTTTCTAGCAGTGGGCAAAAGCCACCGATATTCTTTGGGTTTTAAAAAAAGAAAAGTTTGCAGTTTAATGGATAAGCATGTTGTTCTGACATCCAGCCCTGCGTCCTCACACTTGGGAATGGTAGCTCAGACACTCTCCCTGAAGTCTTCGGAGGAAGCAGACCAGCGCTGGCAGGCACATAAATAAGGAAGGCTCGGTCCCCGCGCGGTCGCGCCACCCTCGCTGCACAAGCCGACTTCCTGCCCTCTGCCTTCCGCACCCGCTCCCCGGGACACACGCGCCCTCTCGGCGGGGCCCAATCAATTGCAAGCGTGAGCTCTCGTTCAAACGGCAAAGGTCTGGCGCCCTGCGTGGCCGGCACCCACGCGCGGTTCCAAGAGGCGCGCTTCGGGCTAGGCGCTCTCCAGGTCCCCTCCGGCGCCCACTCGCGCGCTCCTTTGCCACTGTCGCTGTCGCTGTCGCTGCCGACTGCCGCGTGGGGCCCCGGGGCTGCGCTTGGGTGTCCGCCGCCGCCTGCTTCGCCGAGGACCTGCAGAGAGGTGGAAGGGACAGGGCGTCAAAGTTGAGCCGAACTTTACTGCGGGGGACGCGAGGGCGCGGCGATGCGTGTGCGCCGGGCGCGGGCTGCGGAGCTGACGGCGCAGCTCTGGGCGGTCTCCCCGGAGGTGGCGCCCCCCCTCCGCCCGCCCCGTCAGTGGAGGCCGCACGACTGCGCGCACCAGCGAATAATCGCCTCCCGTGACATCTCCGCTGACACCCCTCCAGCCCGGGGGCGGGGCGGGGGTCGGCCAGACTGACACCGCAGTGGGTCACTGGGACCTCTCTGCCCTGGTGCTGCGCTTCAGCACTAAGCCACCAGCGTGGAACGCCCCTTCTCTCTTGGGTCTCTCGGTCCCTCCGGGGCCGCAGTGACATCCCCAGGCCGGTCCTTTCTGGCGTGAGACCCTTAGCCAGCTGAGGTGACTCGACCCCAAGAGGGCGCGCTGCCCCCTCCCCGCACCCTCCCCGCGTACCCCGTGCCTCGGTTTCTTCTCGCTAGCCGCTAGCCGCAGCGGAGCACAGCGCGTCGGGGGAGCGCGCCTCTGCCGGGGAACTTTGGCACTCTCCTTCCCACCCAGGAGGGAGTCGCGAACTCACCTGCCCCTAGCGCCGCTCCAGGTGCCTGGGTCACTGCCCTCCGGACGCCCCTGGCCCCTCCGCCCACACGTTCTCGGGGCGCCCCTTCCCCTGAGTAATGTCCCCTGGCTCTATTAGGGTCTGGTGATGGCGTGGGCGCCCCGGGTCCCCAAGCCCCTCCTGGCTCCGGGTTGCTGTGGGGATGGCCGGGGGCGGAGGGCTGAGGATCGGGGCTCTCTCGCCCCCACCCCGAACGCCTCCTTATTTTATGATCATTGTGAGCGTGCTGTCCCCGCCGCCGCGCCGCAGCCGCCTGGCGCGCTCAGCGCCGCCTTGCTATGCTGCAGCATCGGAAAGGCAACCAGGTCAAACTTTGCAGAAACTCGGCCCCTGCGCCGGCCTGGCCCCCGCGTTCGCCCGCAGCTGAGCGGCAGCGCGCACCGGCGCACACAGGATCGCCGCTCGCTCGTGCGCCCGGCGGGATGCAGGTCTGCAGGCAGCGGCCGGCCGGCGGGCGGGCGCCGCCTCCTCCTCCTGCCCGCCCGGCTCTCCACCCTCGCTCCGGCACTCAGCGCACCCTCCCCCCCGGTTATCCCTCTCTCCTCTCAGTCTTTCCCCCCTCTCTGCAGCTGCTGGGGGAGTTGAGCCTCTTCTTGCATAAACGACATTTCCTTTTTTGCTATCCCTAGGAATTCTGGGTAGTGTAGTTTTGCGTTTCTAATCCTGGGGTTGGGGGTGCTCCTATTGCCCTTTGACTTCTGATGCCAGAGGGTTTCCGGTTCAGGAGACCTGGGGCACTGCCCTGGGACTCCTGTCTGCCGGGATTGGTGGTTCGGTGGAGACTGTGGAGGCTTTGGGAGGCTCCAAGGCTGGGAAGGTTTGGTGGGGGGAGAAGTTAGTACCCCAGTGTTGGTCCTTTGCCTCTATGGGATGGTCAGACCGTAGTCCAGTCCGTTGGCCCCAAGTTTGTGACAAGTTTACATTCGTCAGATACTGAGTGGGAAGTATCTCACATCTCACAGAGAAAACAAAAATCCAGAATGGGAAGACTTAAGAAGATGGGCCTACACCCCAACCTGGCAAGTTTCCCTACTGAGGCCATCTCAGAGCTAAGGTTCAAAAGGAGTTTATGCCCAGACAGCATTGGAGAGCAAGAACCTAAACAGCCTCGGGCCTTAGCGCCGCCCTTCTCCTGCAATTACCTTCTAGATAAAGGACAGTTTGTGACATCAGAAAACCTGGCAGCCACACAAGCCACGCCCACCACCGCCACAGCCCCTTAACTGACTTCCAAGGCTGTCCGGAGCAGACACAGGGTGCTTGTAGTCAAGGCTAGAGTCTGCTGAGTGTATGGGAGGGCATGTCTGAACCATTGGGAGGTCTCAATGAGGAATCCATCTCACCCCTGCTCAGCCACAGCAGGAAAGGGTCAGTTGAGGTGGCTGCTGCCTTTCCCCAGCCCCACACTCAGCCTGACCCATGTCCCCAGCTAGTGGGGCAAGGTCCTTTTCCCAATCCAACTTTCAGGCAACTGGTATACCCGTCCTGACTGATGTAAAAGCACAACAGCACATGGGTCCCTATGGGCCTCATGTAAGTTTGTAGTCTTTCCTGGCCTGGGAAATCACAGTGACCTCCCCAGATTCCACACTACATTCTGTTCTTCCGGGAACCCCAACAGCCTGCAACACCTCCTGCCATTAGATAATTACTATACTACCCTGTTTATACAGAAGGATGCCATTGAATTTCGGGATGCCAACTCACTTTCCATCACTCCAAATGCCTGGAATCCCAGTTACCAAGGTGCTTCCATGAAGCGTAGATGCTCTCTCAAAAAACAAGACACCATGTTCTGGCCTGCTCCTGGTGTGTGTGTGGAGTCTATATTTCTTAGGGAAAAGATGCCGCAGGCTACATTGCCCAGCTGCACAGGGAAGCCACTGGAGGTGGTTTCTTGGGGAGGGGTTCCCCTGGGCCCCCCTGGAAATGGTAGTACTTTTGAGCTCTACAATACTACAAGTACTCCAGAAGCTCAGGCACCCCAGCCTGAGCTTATGTTGGTGAAAGGACACTATAGAACCCACTGTGTGTCACACCAGCATCATTGTTATGGTTCACCTTGACCCTGGAGGGTGAAAACAAGAAACCAAGAGATAGTGAAATCTGGGTTCTGGCCCCAATCTCACCCCACTCGAGGCCCACACACTTGCCTACTAAGACTGCTTCCTCTGAACTAAGATGGACGGGCCACCAGAGCAGGCCACAGGTGCTTGGATGTCACAGGTAAGGATCTGTGTAGCAGAATGCGACCTCCCTTCACTGGCTCCCTTACCACATCGGCCCTGTGAAGGACTTCACCTTAACCTGCAGAGGGTGAGCCCAGGCTTACAGCTGAGGGTAGCTCCTGCACGGGTAGCCAGGACAGACAGAGGGGTCTGAATGGACTTAGCTCACTTTGAAATTCCCTGGCCCAGATCCTGATCTGTTTGCTTGCATACTCTTGGGCTCCCTGCCTCCTCCACCTCCCCACACAGCCCTTCTACTTGCATGGCTTTCTTGGGAGGTTTGTGAGTGTTGGGCATGAACCTATATCAGCCTCAGCCTGTGTAGAGGGTCAGGACGTGGCTGTGAGAGTGTAAGAAGCTGGTGTCTGTGGAGCAGAGAAAAGGGACATCTGTAAGAGTGTGTTCTCTACCAATGGACTCACACTGTCCCCACCCCTCCCCTCTACCACACCCAGGTCACGATTGCACAGCCCTGGTACATTGGACTAGGGAGATCATGAAAACCCAAAGATATACAAGTCAGAGACAGAATTAGCATGCAGCCCTGAATAAGCCTAGAGACCCATGACATGGCCCCAGCACGGCATCGCCCTGCAGAGCAGACTATGAGCTCAGGCTTCCACATGCACTGTCTTCATAGCCTTGGCCCCCAAAGCTAGGTCTTGTCATCCCACTCCACAAATGACATGGGTGCCTGGAGTGAGGGTGAGGTGGCAGTTGAACCCAGAGGCTGGGTGACTGGGATAGAGTGGGCTCGCTCACCAGCAGTCACATGTTCAGTGTAGGCATGTTCGGTGGCCACCACAGGTCTCACAAGGCTCACTAACTCTTGTGAACCACCTGCATTTAGGGCCACAGCAGATTCACTGAGAGCTCACTACCTCCAAAGGCAAGGTCCTGGTGTCCAGAAAGGCCACTTTAGAGAGAGGAAGTCGTCAAACTGTGGAGGGAAATGTGGAGCACCGGGATTCTGTTGCTCTGGGAAGCAGGGTTCTTGCCCCAACTGTTTAGAACTAGACCGAAAGCCAATGGGGAGGCTTGGAATGACCACCAAGGATAGGTAGGTGGGGCCAGAATCCCTGGCAGGTTGGTCAGCATCACCTCTGACTGGAGAGGTTAGCATCAAAAGATAAGGAGATGCAGGGCTCACACCTGTAATTCCAGCACTCAGGAGACAGAACCAGCTGGATCTCTGTGAGTTCGAGGCCAGCCTGGTCTACAGAGCTAGTCCAGGACAGCCTCCAAAGCTACAGAGAAACCCTGTCTCGGGAAGAAAAAAAAAAAAAAAGATAAGGAGATGTAGGCAAAGCTGGGTGGCCCTGCAGGGAGCTGGCTGAACCTGGCCAGGTGAGAGAGGGCTGGTACCACAGTGAAATCATCTAGAGAAGGCTCTGTGACTAAATCCCAAGTCTCCTGACCCCAGCCCAGTGGTAACATGGCTCTCCACTGAGGAACAGTGGTCAGGCATAGGGGACAGCAGGGAGGCTGTGACAAGTGCATAAAACCCACTGTCTGATCTGGTTGTGAACCTGGGAGTGTAGACCATCTTAGCCACATGCTCCAAACCACGTTCTCCCAGGGCGCTGCTGGGTTGGGACCTCTCCATCTTTACCTGGACTGTTCACTGACCGCCTTGGCTGAGCACTCAAGCCTCCTCAGACAGTCAGCAGTACAAACATCCCTGTGGGGCAGAAGAGTAATGAAGGATAACTCCAGGAGTGAGGAATGAAGGTATGAATTAGCATAAACAATGAATAGTTATGATTATGAGTTGATGCTCACAGTGGTTACAAGAACCAGTCTCTGTCAATTAGGAAGTGGACGAGTCGGTTGTTTGGATGTGCAGTTGAGTATGGAGCTAGAGTGGAGGTGAAATGCACACACTGAGGCTTGGGGAGTGAGCCGGTGTGTGTGGAAAAGCGCCCACACGTCTGTGCCTGTGTGAGTGTTTTAGCTTTAGCGTGTAATGGTGTGCATGAGTCCCTGGTGGTATGACCTGAGTGATAGTGTATGACAATGTGAGAACGTGTACCCATGACAGCTATGTGTAAGGTGTGCCCATATGTGTTTGTCTGTGGAAGAGTGTCGTGTGCATGTACCCATGTGAGCTGCTGTGGGTGTAGGTGAGCACAGCTGTGGGCGTGGTTGTAATGGAGGAGTGTGTTCGTGTGGGGTGTGCCGTGTGTAACTGAGGGACTGGCCGGAGGGTGAGCGGAGGTCACTGCTGGCTTGGTGCCAGGTGCGCTCGCATCCCTGCGCCCCTTGCGCTGGGTCCGCAAGGCAGGAGCTTTCTTGCAGCTGCAGCCTCTCAGTGCGCAAGGTCTCCCCGGGCCCCGGGATAGGGCCTCCGGTGCCCGGCTGACGCCGCCCTGCCTGTACTGAGACGCGGCCTGGGAACCCGCTCTGGCCCAGCCCGAGATGCGCGGGGCCCGCGGTGTGCTGGGGCGGGGGGGGGGGGGGGGGGGGGGGGGGGGGGGGGGGGGGGGGTGCGCCTCTGGGGGAAGACAGAGGGGGGCGACAGCAGGCTGGGCGCGGCCTCGGATCCGGTGCGGCACTGAGAGTTCTCCAAGGTGCTAAAATAAACCGAGCGAAGGATCAGGTTTCCCGACCAAAATAACCCAGCAGCAGCCTTAGAAATGCGAAACGGGAAAGTGATCCCGGGCGCGCGCCAGCGATGGAGGCGGTGATGATAGCTGCTTCTCGCGGTGTTGTGGGTGAGGGCGCTGCTGGCCGGGGAGCAGTCGCCCCTTTAGGCTCTCACCCACCCTCCCTTTCTCTTCTGGGGTCATTACTTCTAAGAGCAACCTTCTGTTGGCCCTTGGTCTGTGTGATGGCCAGCTCTGCAATTTCTTAGAGCCAAGCGCTGAACTCAGTCGTTCAATGTTTCCTAATGTATGCCAGAGCCTGCCTAGTGCATGCGAACAGGCAACAATTGCAGTACCCAGGGGCTGTCACTTTGCTAGGAGAGCATTAAGTACACCGGGTGTTAGGAACTGACATAGATTTCAATAAACAAACAAGAACAACAAAACAAAACAAAAAACCTAAAGGCTGTCAGAAGACAGGGAGAGGTTTGAACACAAGGGCACCCTACTAGCTGGCTCACTTAGTGGCCTGGGCAGAGTCCCTTTGCTTCTGAGCTTCAATTTTCTCCTTGATCTGACTGAGTCAGAGAGCATGTCTGCTCAGATGGCTGAGGCAAGTGACAGGCATATCACTCATACATACAAGTGTTCCATACATGCTTATGGTAAATATGCTTGTGCATATCAACATTGAAGACAGCAAACTGTACCAGCTGCTGGAAACTCCTGCTCTTGAGAGAGAGAAGTAGTATGGTCAAATTGTCAGGGACTGTGTTGTGTAACAATCTCCTCCAAGACTGAAAAATTCCATCTTGCAAGGAAGTGCCTTAAGCAAGAAGATAAACAACTCAAAATAGCTTCAGGAAGTCCCTGAAACGGAGCAGGTTCACTAGGCCCCTCCCTGCCAGAGTAAGCAATAAAGCTGCAAAGAAGACTCTGAGACCAGACCAGCTGCCTGGGAGAAGCTGAGACCAGCCGAGCTAGCTGCCTGGAAGACTTTTAGACCAAACTGAGTCACCAAGAAAGGACACTCTCCAGCCTCTGAGCTGCCTGCAGGCAGTGTGCTCCAGGTTCCCATCTTTGTGAGCTGTCACTCATGCTGAGGTGGGCCTTAGTGATGCAGCTGTCTTTTGAGTCATTTCTGCCCCTGAAAGTAACCCCTCACCCACATTCCTGTAAGTGACCCCAATAAAACTCACGCTTCACCAAGCTGGACTTTGGTAGTATCCGTACTTTGGTCTGTTGTGAGTCCCCTGTCTAGGGTGGTAGATGTGTGTTGTGTCTCCCCAGGAAAAGCTTTGTTACACAACAACCTTAGTAGCTGGGTCAGACACACTTAGCTCCAACTTTCCACAGTCTGTAATGCATGCAGCAGGGCTTGGGGACATGCCAGGGAGGTGATGCCTCAGGGGAGCCAGGCCATCTGTGGGGATGGGGCTGTGGCACATTCCCCTTTGTACTCCCTGTGGCTCCTTGCACAGGATGGGACTCAGGAAGTGATACATAAAACCACACAGGCAGGGGACACCGATGCTATAGGGCACATGTAGCCAGAAACACATCTGTCATAAAGAATGCATTGAGACCAGCAGCTTGAGTCTCAACTCTGGCCCTGGGACCTGTGGCCTTCAGATGATGTCACCACTTTGAACTGTGTGTCCCCTGAAGTGGGAAGAGAGTGGTTGGGTTTGCTCTGTGTCCTTGTGTTTCCTGTGTCCAGACGCAGCAGCAGCTCAGGCTAGCCCACCAAACCATGCAGGGATGTCACCCCAGTATCTTGTTTTGTTTACACTTGTTTGCATCCTGTTCTGGCATACAGGGACATGTGTGTGAGTGTGCTCACCCCACAGTAGTTTTGAATGCAGTAGTTACAAAATAAAATCAGGAATGATGGAAGAGATCTTGCATAGGTGATGGCCTCTCTATGTGACAAAATGTCAGACAGTTATTAAAAAATAATAGGGGGCTGGACAGATGGCTCAGTGGTTAAGAGCTCTAGCTGCTCTTACAGAGGACCCAGCTTCAATTCCCAGCACCCACATGACCACTTACAACTATCTGTAATTCCTGTTCCAGGGGATCTAACACCTTCTTCTGGACTCCAGGCACGCATGTGGTACACATGCATGCATGCAGGCAGAACACCCATGCACATAAAAAAGGAAAAGAATGAGCCGGGCAGTGGTGGCGCACGCCTTTAATCCCAGCACTCGGGAGGCAGAGCCAGGCGGATCTCTGTGAGTTCTAGGCCAGCCTGGTCTACAGAGTGAGTTCCAGGAAAGGCGCAAAGCTACACAGAGAAACCCTGTCTCGAAAAACCAAAAAAACAAAAAGAATGAAGCTGATAGTCATGGAAACATGGTCAAATTCACCTTATTAAGTGAAAAAGGTAAGTCATATTCTAAAAGGCTGTAAATTGTGCTTATATTTTAAATGTGTATTTAATATGCAAATAGATACAATATACACGGATATCATTTGTTTTTTATGTCCTGTTTATTAAAAATAGCTGGTTGATATGAAGTGTTAAAATAATTGGAAATGAGACAAGTATCCCTTTCTTTTCTTCTCTTTTCTTTTTTTTGTTTTGTTTTGTTTTTCGAGACAGGGTTTCTCTGTGTAGCTTTGAGCCTTTCCTGGAACTCACTCTGTAGTCCAGGCTGGCCTCGAACTCTGCCTGCCTCTGCCTCCCAAGTGCTGGGACTAAAGGTATGTGCCACCATCACCTGGCAAGTATCCCTTTCTAAGATGACCACCTATGTATTAGTTTTCAAGTGATGGGATTATAAGTGTCATCTGTAATAATTAAGTTTATTGCAGTAAAGAGTAACATTTTGTCTGACGGTGGTGGTGCACTCCTTTAATCCCAGCACTGGGGAGGCAGAGGCAGGTGGATCTCTGAGTTTGAGGCCAGCCTGGTCTACAGTGAGTTCCAGGACATCCAGGGCTACACAGATAAATCCTGTCTCGAAAAGTCAAAATAAATTTCTGATGGCAAGAAAAACATAGTTATTGATGATATTTCACTTATTCTTTTAAGTAGCATTTCGAGGATGTGTGTCCTGTCTCCTCAGCTGAGCTGCAGAGGAGAGCAATGAAAGTATTGTCTGAATAACTGAAGGATGCCAAGACTGGAGAAACTGGACTATGGCCTGGAGTAGGCACTGGGAAAGGTCTGTGGACTGAAATGTGGTACTTGCTTCTCAGACACCTGTGAAAATAACCAGGGATCTCCCAGCAGACAGAGGAGGAGCAAGTCCCGGTGGGTAGGATGGTTTGCCTGGGCCATCCAGCTGATGGTGGCTAAGCCAGGGATTGAACCTAGGGCTCTTGCTCTCCACGGTCTGTCTTAACCACTGACAGGCTGGAGCTAAATTGTACCCCATGGCCTCTGCAGAACTTACTGGACACTCCAGCCAGAGTAAAACGCTGACAGAGCCCTGGGTTATTCATAGTCCTGGCTGTCTGGGCTCCTTAGCCCCTGATGAAGCCAGCCCAGGTCATGGCCCCACCCTGGAGGGTAAGGTGACTTTCCTGGCAGAGAATTGATCAAACATTTCCAGGTCCTTGTGGACAG
>NC_050446.1:6085378-6119787 GCF_903995425.1 Onychomys torridus | reverse complement strand
AGCACCAACCTGGAGGGAAGAAAAGTTGGGATGACGGCAGACGCTAGGGGCAGCTTGTCTTGGGACCCACCCACACAGCATCCACCCCAGCCTCATTAACCACTGGCCTTACCTGCGATGAGGCTAAAACAAACAGAAGTTATGGGGGGATAGAACGTGGAGAACTGTCTAGTAGAAAAAAGCAACCGTGGTGAGGAACGCTATTCCCTATGGCCTGGAGGTACGCTGGATACACACTTGCTCTTACTTCCCAACCTCGGCTTCTAGACAAACAGTGTCTTCTCTCGCTGACTTGACTTCAGAACTTGAAAAATACTCATAAGCACGTACACAAAATCAAACAATAGGAGGGAGCGAGGCTGGATGGGCGCACGCCTATTAGTGCCAGCATCTCAGGATAGCGCCAGCAAGCCGGAGGACATTGCTCAGTAGGCAGCGTTCATGGCATTGTCAGGCCTGATTTTGCAGGTCTGGTGACAAGTGATGAGTTCCCTTGCAGGCTAATTAGACGAGGCAAAGCCGCTACACAGTAGAAATCGCTCCACATGTCTCGGAAAAACAGATGGTGCAATCACAGAATGTGAGTCTAATCACGAGCAGAAGCATACAGCACAAGCAAAGAAGCAAATACGTCCAGGGGCGCAAAAATACAAATACCTCCATGATTCACTGAACTAATATCCTAAAGCACACGTCTAATCGTGTCCAGAACAAGTGCCGCAAGCACAAAGAGCATCCAAGAGTTCTCCCAGTTACTGTGTTTTCCACGCCACTGCAGCAGGTATCACCTCAGACAGCCTACTGCCTATAATACCTTTCGCACAGAGCCGACGTAGTATATCACTCAGGGAATTGCATGAAACCAGCAACAGAAGACCCAACCAGCCATGCATGTTGTGACATATCTGAGAGTCGGTGCTATCTTTGTCCTCATTCGATGCAACTTGGAACAAAGCGCTGATATGAGAGTAGGCAGACTGTTCGTAGTGTCAGGCTGTGGCTTTGTGAATATACAACTGTACAGATAACGTGGAATAAATGAAGGGAATAAACTGCGGGGGCAGCTTCCTGGGTCTGGAGAGACTTGGACGCTAGGAAGCTGGCGTGCCTGACTGACTGAATGCCATCTTCTAGAGGCCGGAACAGATGGAAAAGTGGAAGCGTTAGGGCATGCGCAGCCTGTCAAGATCCAGCGACGTGCTCCTGGGAATTATCTCAGCACTCCAGGCGAGAGCTGGCAGGAGAGGCGAGTGAGCTCATGTGGCAAGTGCTGAGTGTAGCAGCGGTCAACTGGACCTACACACCTGTGCTAGGTAGTAGAAAGATAATGAGAACACTCGTATTCTCTAAAACAAAAACCAAAGAATAGAAGAAAGAAGAGAAAAGGACTCTACCCAGCTTCGGGCTGGTGTTCGCCGTGTGAAGGAAAATGCTATGGTCAGCACAACACTCTCGATAATTTAGCTATTAGAACTGATCAGGACATTAGCTAAATAGTATGTAGCAGCGAGTTCCTTCTCAGCCTGGTTGCTGGGGAGATGCGGTAGCCTGGTTTTCTTCACTCTTGATGTGCAGAGAATACTCTTGTGGCTGTGTTCATGTCACTCACACTCTTTCACGTGTGCTTGCACCCCACCCCACTGGTGTGGAAACAATGTGCGAGATGCAGACATGAGCCACTCCTCACAGCTGTACAGGTTGCGCACCAGGTGCTACGCAGGGCTTGCAGCTCCACCCTCCGTCTCCTCCCCCAGACCAGGCATGGCCAGTAGTCCAACTCATATAGCCTTCCTGTGCGACATCTTAACACGTTTTAGTATTTAGCCACCACACACCACGAAGTGTTCCACATCTCAGCAAAGATCAGCTCTCAGGCTACCAGAAACAGGTAACCCCTCTCTCTGTTGCTTTCTCTTCACTCTGTCCCTATGTGCCTATTTTCTCTGACTGCTTGTAGCAAAGTCTCTCCAAGGTTAGTTAGGCTTCCCTCATGGCCACTCAGTGAACTGCTTGACTGCCACCTGTTGGTTGTCTCGCTCCTTGTGAGACATAGCCACGGGTCATCTGGAGTCTCCAGAGTTAGGGATTTATTCAGGCTTCGATCATACCCTATTTCTCTCTTAGTAATGGGACTGTGATTCATGTGTAGAACCTTCACTTATTATCTATGTGGTCGTGACATGTGTGTTATTGTGTGTTGGGTGTTAAAGGAGAAAGTTTGTTCGCTCAGCCGGCGGTCGTCGTGAGCTTAAGTGATGTGAAGCACCACCGTCAGGAGAACCTTTCTTTCGTTGCTGCTGTTTGCTCGTTGTCTTTGTTTCTGTTCGTTTTCTGTTTTTTTTTTTTTTTGTTGGTGTTTTTTATTTTCAAGTTGTGTGTGTGTTGATGTGACTAGGGTTTTGTCTACTTCTGTGTGTGTGTGGGTGTAGCGTCTTGTTCTCTAGTCTGCATGCCAGACTGCCGTGGTCTTAGAATTGACTACTGTGGATCCTCAGTCGTCTGTAGACCAGGCTGCAGTTGACAAGCCTTGGGAAAGTATCTCATCCAGAGAATAGAAGGGCTATGAAATATAGCTCACAGCTCTGTGGGCACCTTTGCTCGACTCCAAACATTACCAAAAGCCATCATCGGCCCCATCCCCACGCTACGTCGAGGAACCATCTCAGCTCCGGCAGTCCAATGCCTTCTTCTTGGGCCACCCGTCAAACACCTTTGAAAGCGCAGTTGCGCACATTGCACGTACCAACCACGCACGATTTTAAAAATTTAAAAAAAACCAGCTGGACGGCCGGCGGCCAATGTGGACGCGAACCCGTTTCTCCTTGTACCGTGAAGTTTGCAGCCCTAGCACATTACTTGGTGTAGGCATCACATGTGCGCAGGGCAGGCGCTCTTGGAACAGAATTGTATCCATACTCGTCGGAAGTTTCGCCATGCTGGAGGCGCCAGGAAACTAGCGGCCCTCTACAGACCAGAGCTACCATTAGTTCCACGCACTCATGATCTGCAAGATGCATGAGCTGAGGGGAGTAACCCTCGTTTTGCATGTATCTCTCGTGAGAATTACACTGAATAGTGGATCGAGAAACAGCTGGGTTGGGATGGATGTCGCATGGCTTGAGTGTATACCGTCGATCTGGCGAATACTCCTGCTCTCCGTCGCTTTAGTACTACTGACTCGCAAGCTGCCCGTGCGGTGAAGCCAGAAACTCACCCAACTCTGCTGATTAGTCAGTCATGAGGATCGGGCAGCTTCACGCAGGACTCCAGACATCCTCTGAACCTACCACAATGTGGGGGCTCTATAACATAGCCTGCTCAGTCATTGTTGCCCAGCTCCGGATATGGGTGTGGGGGCGTAAGTGCCAGTCCGTACCGTAGGCACTCAGCAGTGCAGACTGGATTACCCACTGAGGAGCAGTGCCACCAAACCATCAGTCTGCAGCATTACCTTGTGTACCCGCTCAGGCAGCAAGAACCCACCTTTAGGGTGCACAGAGCTTGCTCTTGTGTTACTCACCTCTAATCAACTCTCCGCCATTCCTAGTCATTCATTTGGGAGTACTTTCATCGTCTCATGTCGACTACATAACTCCAGCTCACTCACAAGGAGCGCCTGGTGGGTAAAGAGACAAGGTGAGAGGATTCTACTGCGAAAGGGCAGTACCTCTATGGGTGGCTCGCCGCGGACGCCGCAAGCCGAGAGAGAGGTCTCTCTGACACGGATAGCTGCGGGGCTGTAGTGACTGGAAGCGTGCAAGACTAAGTAGTTAACGTCTCAGCGTTTAGCGTATATGAACCTCGACCAGAGACATCTCCCACACTTGACCTGCCCTACTTGGATCGCTGTTTTGTTGCTTCTTCCTTGGCGCGTTGCTTTTCTTGGTTTTCTGATAGCAGACAGATGCACGCGGGTGGTCTCCCTACCGACTCAGAGCGTGTCGAGTCTCTTTGTCCTTGTTTCTCAACTTGCACGGGCTCAGACCTATGTATTGCTGACCTCAGCTCTTCGTGCTTTTCCAAAACATAGACTCCCAGACGCATACTCATCAGACATATGGGTAAAATATCTGGCTGCGCCCATTGACCCTCGCTAGCAACTGCGTCCCGCAATGTGCTGCATGCATTGAGTATATCCAGCGACTGTGGGCTGTAGCGTAGGGCGGCATTCTGTGACATTTGCAGAGCCAGCCCGCGTGAATCTATGCCTAGAAATATGTATATGATCTACAGCACTGGACTAATGTAGTAGATGAGGATGTGTGTGTCTAAATTATGAAACAAATGTAAATGCATTGAAAAAAGTCTTCTAACGAGTTCACTTTAAGATATGAGTAAACAATGGATAGTGTTAGATGCTGCACTAAAATCCCTAATGAACGATCGTAACTATATTTTCTCAGTAGTGAGTCACTTATTAGGGGAGAATGTGGTATTCGTATCTTTGTCGGCTCTCCTTGAATTGATACTGCATTCGAGCAGAGTGGTGACTAGCTGGTCATGTTCCCTCTTTGGACTTCTGAACTGTAAACTCGTGTCTTGGTATGTAAGTCACAATAGTCGATCGGGGGTGGACATGGACGAGCATCTCAGTAGAACTAAGTGCAGCAATCCTGTGAAGAAAACAGAGCTCAGTTCTCAATCGACACACTCCTGAAGCGCTGCATTTCCCAGCCCCACACTTCACTTTTTAATCTACACAGAGGGACCTGTAAGATGCATCGATGTCCATACTGCGGGTCACACTTCAGACGGTGAAATCCACTGCTTTCTAAGTTATAATAACTAAGGCTCTCGACCTAGTCTGGGTCTCCTCACTGCCTCACATGCGCCCTTCCTACACTCTCTCAGTGCAGTCACCGCGTGCGAAGGCTCTTATCTGATGATTTATGATCCTCTCCCATTCATTCATGTCCAATAACAGTGGTACCGAGTATTCTACACAGCCTACAGTGTCTGCCCAAACAGGATACAGCCACAGAGCTCTCGAGCACTGCTTGTTTCTGAATTGGCCAACGGTAGGCCTTTGCTGGAAAACGAGGACTTCTGGCAACGTACAATGGCTGAGGAACAGACCCGAGGCCGCACATCATCTCTGATCATGACTAGAAGGATCACAACAGACATCTAGCAAGCGTTTTCAAGCGGATATCCACTCCCTTGTCCAGGTCGTCTAACACATGTGGTCTCTGCCCTGATCATCTGACTTCAGTACCATTCTAAGCTTGTTAGTATAGAAAGTGCTCCTCAAGTCTTTAGGAAGTTTGCTCTCTGATGTATTAAACAACTAAGGACCAATAACTTGTTGTCCAGGGTGTGGCCTAGGACGAGCTCAGCACCTAAAGAGACGTCAACCCGGCTTTACTACCCCTCTAATCACCTCTTGCCTCTGTCTCTTTGTCTCTCTGTCCTCAATAGTCAGCTGTGAGGTTTGAGTTAAGGAATCAGTGATTGAGTGCATGAAGTATTGCGAGTGTCAGGATCTAATCCGCCAGTCTAACTGTGCCATCCAGTGCCACTGCCTCATGACAACCACAGGGCTAGCGAGGGATTAGGTCCATGCTTGGTGCCTGCTCGTGTGTGTGGTATAGTCACATTGACCATCACGAAAGTATGATAGTCATAAGCCCTCGGTGTCATGGATGAGCCGCTATACCAGATCACACCATAGTATAGTGGATCTAATAAGTGCAACGATAGACCGAAAAATCCACCTTGATCGTAAAACTTGAAACTACTCCAACAGAGTAATCCATCTCCGACATAACAAAGAACCGAGTACATAATGCTTGTCTCATTTCTATTGTCCCTTCATAGAACAACGAGCCTAGTACCTGTTTCAGTGGGAAGGTGCTTGCCAGTTTCCTTTCTAGGAACGACGGTCAACTGGTTCTCAAAGATGCCAGGCACTCGCTGAGTCAGATCCCATAGTGTCATCTCTCAGCGCTAGGGGTACAACATCCTTTCGCATCCGAAGTTGGTGTGGCTAGTTGGTGGTCAGCGTAGCCCCTACGGACGTATCTATGTCCCTGTCTAGCACCTCCCTTTTTAGCAGAGCGCATCGGTTAGGAGCGAGAGGCTCTAGGTGAGCTGCGATCTTTCCAACGAGTCCAATGACCGGTCTATCAGTGCAAAGATCCCAGCGAGCCAAGCCGCACCACAGAGAGCTCCAGGCCACACGAGAAGAAGCTCCTGTGTGCATTTGAAGATTATTTAACTCAAACGAATAAGAGCCATTGAGCTGAGGGGTGCTCCACCTGTTGCAATCATCTCGGGAGGCCACTGGCTACTGGCCCCACTAGCCAACAACTTCATACTGCGAGATGTGGTGCATGGAGAGACGGATAAAGACATAGAGTGAGTGTAAGAGTGTATATCCACATATTTGTTTCACCAGTGTCCTCTCAGCACAACGTCGGAAATACGCAAGTTAGTCGTTATTATACCAACGTGTGAAGTCTGATTGTTTCCTACTAATAAGTGTCTACTCTTTCTCTATATCGTGAAACACTCTAGTTAATTAGGCGTGATTGAGACATCGCGCCTTATAATGCGCTCTAGTTCCAATCCTTAGGTGAGTGCAGACGGCAGAATAGCATGGAAAGTCTCTCTGTGAAGTTCGTAGGCCTAACTTGCGTGGCTACCAAAGAATATGTATGTGAGTTAATGTGATCAGGGCACAGCCGGCTAACCAGGAGTAACATGTGATCCTTTGAAATTAAAACAAAAATCAACAACTTTAAAGAGAAAAGACCCAAAACCTAGAAAGAGATATGAACAATTGGGAGATGAAAATAGCTTCTACTTCTCCATGGGGGTTGTGTGTTACGATGATTTTGGGGAACTATTGAGCATTTTAGGAGGCATCCATACGATGCTTGCATGTGAGCACCTAGACATTTAATACTCCCACCTGAGCCCTCAAAAACATCTCTATAGCATTCCGCAAAGACTTACACTTAAAGGCACTCCCAGTGAATAGTTTTAAGGTTGTCAGTAAAGTGAGGGCTCCAGCCACAGAAGGGCTTTTACTCACACGGGTGAAGGGATGGGTTGCCGCAGGGAGATGATTTACTTTTATTGCGGAATGGTGGAAAACTGGATACCATGATGTCCAGTGATAGAGTAAATTAGGTCAGATCCCTGTAATAGACTACTGTGCACCACTGGAAATGGTGATATGGGAAAACAAACAGTCATGCCCCCCCTCACTCAGTAAGTGCTGGCTGGGGGCCAGTGTCCCAGACATTGTGCTGCACTGGAGGAAAACACAAGCTCCGGCCAGCTGCTGTGGGCTCACAGGTCATGATGGGAGCAGCACCCAGAGCTTCTCCTAAGTGCCCTGAAAAGAGCAGGTGAGGAGCCAGGACACAGCACAAACAAGGACAGAGTGAGGCCATGCTGAGGACACTGGGCCTGACTAGGAGGCAGCTACCAGAGAGAGAAGAAAGGAACACTCAGGAAAGCTCGTTGGGGACAAAGAAGAGACATTTGACATTTGTGTGGGGCTGAGAGGCTGAGGTCGGCAGCAGACCACACAGGGCTCTGCGGTCCTTGACCGAGGGTATGATTTTATTTGATGGGTAATGTGAAACCACAGAAGGTAGGGAGGTAACCTGCTGTGCTGCCGATGGAGAGGCAAGATGCGGATAGATGTGACACCATACATACCAAAACTTCAGCACTTGAGACAGAAACAAAGAGACAGAGGCAGAGGTGATTAGAGGGGTATAAAGAGGGGAGATGTGGGCTGGAGAGATGGCTCAGTGGTTAAGAGCACTGACTGTTCTTCCAGAGGTCCTGAGTTCAGTTCCCAGCAACCACATGGTGGCTCACAACCACTTTTAATGAGATCTGGTGCCCTCTTCTGGCCTGCAGAGACACATGCAGGCAGAAACTGTATATACATAATAAGTAAATAAATCTTTAAGAGAGAGAGAGAGAGAGAGAGAGAGAGAAGACATGGTCAGTAGAATACCAGGAGTTTCATTTTGCCTTTTTAAAGAGTGAAATGTGGGGCTGGGGAAATAGCTCAGTGGTTAAGAGCACTAGCTGCTTTTCTAGAGGACCTGAGTTCTATTCCCAGTACCCACATTTGACTTACAATCAGCTACAGTCCCAATTCCAGAGAATCAAACACCCTCTTCTAGCCTCCTTGGACACCAGGCAGACACATCATGCACATACATGTAAGTAGGCAAAACACCCATACACATACTGTGATAAAAATTTTAAAAAGGGGCTGGCCAGTGGTGACGCACGCCTGTAATCCCAGCACTCGGGAGGCAGAGGCAGGTGGATCTCTGTGAGTTCGAGGCCAGCCTGGTCTACATAGCTAGTCCAGGACAGGCTCCAAAGCTACAGAGAAACCCTATCTCAAAAAACCAAAAAAAAAAAAAAAAAAGGGAGGTTGAGGTAGAAGGCTCTCTGTGAGTTCAAGGCTAGCCTGATCTACATAGTGAGTTCCAGGAACAGCCAGAGCTATGTAGAGAGACCCTGTCTTGGTGGGGGTGGGGGAGCAGATAAGGTAGATGAGAGACATCTAAAAGGGAGGTGCTGGGTAGGTAGTCGGAGACAGCAAGTACCAAATGTGCTGATTGCTCACATCTTTCAGAACACACCACCCTCCCTGCTGCTTTCTCACTCTGTCCACTGTCCTCTCCATGTGCTCTGCCCATTCTTGTCTCGCTGGAAGCCAGAGTTAGGGATTTTATTCAGGATTACCCCCTATTTCTAATCTGTAGTCACCCCCCCCCTGGAGCTAAGGACCGAACCCAGAGCCCAGTAGCTCTACCACTGAGCTCAATCCCCAACCCCAGCTGTTTTGTTTTGTTTTTCGAGACAGGGTTTCTCTGTAGCTTTGGAGTCTGTCCTGGACTAACTCTGTAGCCCAGGCTGGCCTCGAACTCACAGAGATCCACCTGCCTCTGCCTCCCAAGTGCTAGGATTACAGGCGTGCGCCACCACTGCCCGGTCCAGTTTTTTTTTTTTAAATTTTTAATCGTGCGTGCGTACGTGCCATGTGCATGCAGGTGTTTGAGGTGGCCAGAAGAAGGCATTGGATGTGCTGGAGCTGGAGTTCCTGGAGGTTGTGAGCTGCCCTTGGTAAGTGTTGGGAGTGGCAAGTGCTCCTCACTGCTGAGCTGTCTTTCCAGGCCCTTTCTATTTCTATACAACTTCCCAGTTTGTAACTGCTGCTGAGACCATTCTTCTACACGCTGTCTGCATGCACATGGCACGCACACGCACACACACATACACACACACACACACACACACTTACACACACTCATACACACACACACACACACTTACACACACTCATACACACACACACACACACTTACACACACACATACACACATGCACGCACCCACAAATAAAAATTTAAAAAGCCAATTACTATAGAGAGAAATAGGGGGTAATCCTGAATAAAATCCCTAACTCTGGAGACATGAGCTTGGCTTCCAGCGAGACAAGAAGGGGCAGAGCACATGGAGAGGACAGTGGACAGACAACCTTGGGAGACTTGCTACAAGGCAGCAGAGAACAAATAAGCATGGGACAGAGTGAGGAAGCAACAGAGAGGGTTGGTTTGTTCTGAAAGATGTGAGCAATTGGAACATTCGGTGTTGGCAAAACTAAAAGAAGATCCAACAGAAAGGACTATAGGGAGACTGCCTCCCTTCTGGGGAGGAGACGATGGAGCTGAGGCCTGCAGCACCTCACCTGACAGTGTGAGGAGTGCTGGAGTGAAGTCATGGGGTGGGGTGGGCCAGTGAAAGGTGTGAGTGAAAGACGATTTGAAAAAAGAAGAAACCAACGCATCTCCCCAGAAACCAGGGAAGGGAATTCCTACATTTTAGCATTCCTGGACTGTTCTAATAGCTAATTTGAGGTTTGTGACCACAATTTTAAGGGAAACCAGGAAGCTGGGTAGAGTTTTATTTTGTGAGACTCTCACTATACAGAGCAGGTTGACCTCAAAGCTGCAATGCTCCTGCCTCAGCCTCCTGAGTGCTGAGATAATAGGGCACCGCTCGCTGTACCTGGCTTCCTTCCATCTGTCCGGGATCCTAGAGATGGCATTCAGGTCAGGCCACTCAGCCATCTCTCCAGCCCGACAGCTGCCCCCCAGTTTATTATTCATTTATTTTAGTAAATGAAATCACAAAGCCACACCTAGGACACTAGAATTCTGCCTACTTCACTGAAGACTGGCATGTCCACGCTCCAAATGCAAACACAGCTGTTCTTGTTGCTGGTTTGTGACCCTGAAGTTATTTACTCCATCTGTGCCTTAACTCTTCGTTCTGTCTGGGAACGACTGGGAGACTCTTGGGAGTCTCTTGGGCTTTATAATTTTTTAATTTATTCATTCATTTATTTATTTTGGTTTTTCTTTTTTGTTTTGTTTTGTTTTGTTTCTTGTTTTTCGAGACAGGGTTTCTCTGTGTAGCTTTGCGCCTTTCCTGGAACTCACTTGGTAGACCAGGCTGGCCTCGAACTCACAGAGATCCTCCTGGCTCTGCCTCCTGAGTGCTGGGATTAAAGGCGTGCGCCACCACCTCCCGGCTTATTTTGGTTTTTTAAGACAGGGTTTCTCTGTGTAGCCCTGGCTGTCCTGGAACTCATTCTGTAGACCAGGCTGGCCTCGAACTCACTGAAATCCACCTGTCTCTGCCTCCCAAGTGCTAGGATTAAAGGCGTGCGCCACCATTGCCAGGCTAATTTTTTTTTTTTTTTTTTACTTTTTGAGATTATAATATAATTACATAATTTCTCTTTTTCCTTTCCTCCCTCCAAACCCTGTCAAATACCCCTCATGTCTCTAGTAAAATTCATGACCTCTCTCTTTCTTTAATGTTGTTAATATTCAACTGTTTTTTTAAAGCATAAATGCATAGGCATATTGGAAAAATGAAATTCATTTGCTGATGTGTTCCAATGTTGCTCCATGCTTCTGCTAGGGAAAAAACAACAACAAAAACCAGAACAGAAAATGGCACTCTGGAACCACTGAGCTTCCCGTGGTGCATTTCTCTGCAGTCATCTGTTGGGAGGACTCCTGGAGTGTGGAGGGGCACATGCAAGCGCAGGAGTCCTGGGTGTTGTTAAAGTCAGCTGACCGCAGGACTCTCCCGCCGCCACAGGTTCCCCTCCCTACTATGGCGGAAAGGCCTGCTTTCCTGTGCCTGCGTCTGTGCTGTGAAGCAGTAGGGGATGGTAAGTGCTCTGCCACTGAGCTACGCCCAGTCTGGGACCCTCTGCTGCATCTTTTTTTTTTTTTTTTTTTTTTTTTTTTAAGCTGAGGATCAAACCCAGAGCCTTGCACTTGCCTAGCAAGTGCTCTACCATTGAGCTATATCCCCACCCCCACCCCCACCCGCTGTGTCTTAACAAATAACTCAGGCTGAATATATCTTTTGCTGCCAAAAATTAATTTAAATACAGTGAAAAACACTGCTCTATTGACATTTGATCCAGGAAGGTGGAGATATAATGAAGTCAAACTAGGTACAAGTGTCCAAAGGCAAATATAACCATCCGGAGCTTACTTCCTCCCCACATTCTCAGAGTGTATATCTGTCCTGGGTATTATTAACAGCCAATCCCAGCCCTGCCCTACATTCTTTAATCCAACACCAAAAAGGAAACATGGATTAGAGCTCGTTTTAGCACAGAGAATCAAGTGGTCCGGGCTACTTTCTAGCATATAATCCCATCTCATTGCCTCTGCTTTGCAGATCTATACAGAGAGAGACCACAAGCCATCTAGAGCTGGTCAAGTACTCAACCAAAATGTCCTTTCCACCCTCCACTTCAGGCCACACAAGCACAAAGACCTGAGTTTGAACCTCAGCATCCACACACAAAGCTTGGCATGGTGGTATGTATTTGTAATCCACATGCTAGAGAGACAGAGGATCCCTGGGGCTTGCTGGCCAGTCAGCCTTGCTTAGGTGAGCCCCAAGTCCTGGTCAGAGACCATCTCAGAAAGATGATCAGCTCCATAAGGACAACACCAACATTGTCCTCTGATGTCCATGTGCACCCACACACACCTGTGAGCACACACACACACACACACACACACACACACACACAGGCACACTCTTTAATGGCACGTGTACCTGCACACACTTTAACGAACTGGAGTGTGGCTAGGCTGGGGCTCTGGGGGGGAGCATTTTTCAGGCATGGCAGCAGGAGCAAAGTTGCAAAGTTAAGATCAAAGATGGAGGAGTGGAGGGACAGAGGACCGACTAGTGACAGCTGTGGAGCTCTGGGAGGATGGCACAGGTTCAGTGTCCCCAGAGCTGCTCAGGCTTCTGCCCTGGTCTGGTCACCTCCAAACATGACAGCTCCCTTCCTGTCCTGCATCCTCATTCCCTTCCGGTCTCTGACATCTTATATGACAATTTGGCAAAATGCCCACACAGAACCTTCTGGCAGAGATGAGTGGATCTATGGTGATCTATGGTGGGCCTCATAGCTGAAGGAGGTAGCTCAGCCCAGGGCTTCTCCAGTCCCACACGGCCCCAGTGTTCAGAAGACCCAGTTTAAAGCCGGCAGCTTGAACAGAGGCCTCAGAGGTCTTCCCCCGGGGCCTTCATTCTTGAGGAAAAATACAGGTAAATAGTGGCTGTCCTACAGTACAAATCTGCAAAGCAGGTGGATCAGGAAAACTCTTCCCTTAATCCTCACACACATGCAGTGAGGACTGCGGTGCTGTGCTAATGCAGAGACACAAGCAATGCTCAGGTAAGAAGTTGCCATCTCAGAGTTGCTCTGTGCACTCACTTGCTGGGTTGTTGTTGTTGCCCTGGAGACAGACGCAGGATCTTTCCTACGATAAACCCATGCTCTACCACCAAACTGTATCCCAACACATACACTATTTTTCTTTTCTTTTTTTGAGACAGGGTCTCAATATGTAGCTTTGGCTGTCCTGGAACTCACTATGTAGACCAGGCTGGCCTTGAATTCACAGAGATCTGCCTGCCTCTGCCTCCAGGACATGCCTCCACCACGCCCAGCAACTATTTTTCAAAATTAGATCACAAAATTCTTTTCAAGTCGACCAATTAAAAACAAAACAAGCAAAAACAAGAGAAACTCTGTCTTTAAAAAAAAACAAAACCATATAATAGTAAATAAGTAAATGAATAACAAAAACAACAACAAAAAAAAACCCCTCCACGGGCATGGTGATGCATGCCTTTAATCCCAGCAGAGGCAGGTAGATCTCTGTGAGTTTCTAGGCCAGCCTTGACTACATAATGAGACTCTGTCTTAAAAAATAAAATAGTAAGTGAAGATCTGTGTGCACTGATAGGCCTCGAACAGTCTGTGGTGGTTCTGCTTGTCTTGCCGTGTCCAGATTGAGTACATCTATACGGTCGGAAAGTTACACACTCATGTTGGGAAAGCTCTTATGTGATCTCCTTGTTTTGAAAAACAAATTGGAGATTATGCCTGACCTACCACTTGTCACCACAACTGGCTGCTGCTCACTATGCAGACACGCCAGGACTGAGGACAGCAGTGCCGACAGTGTCTTGAGCTTTACTTTGGCTGTTATTTATCGGGGCGGGGACACTGTTTTCTTAAGAAACGGCTTGTCATGTAGGTTGTTGAATAAAGTGTATTAAGTTCACATGAAAAGAAAAGAAAAGAAATAGAGAAATAAAGTGGTTTTCTTAACATGGGACTGTTGCAGTCTTCGGACGATGTCCCCCCTATTTACCTGAATAAAACAGCATTTATATAGAATTTTAATCTACTATTTGTATCTCAACTCTACTTTGCAGATGTAGGAGAGACCAAAATAGAGACCGTAAATCATCAGTCACAGCAAGAGCATGATGCCCTCTGTAGCTGCTGAGGCCACTGTCCAGCCATTTAAGTTGATTCTGGGGTGATAGGGAATTGGAGAGAATGGGGGGGGCAAGGGTTTGAAAGCAGGGTCAATGACTGCTTGACTACAATGGTGAGCACACCCAGATGCTGCCGAAGATCTGGATGCCCAAGGTTACACATCCATGACATGGTGAACGACAGAGAACCTCTGCTGTCAGAGAAGCAAGCCCTAACCAGAGAGCAGAGGATGTTGGGCCAAGTCACAGAGGTGATTTCACTTTCTCTTTCAAGAGACATCCTCCTTGTATTTTCCCGTTTTATGAGACTGAGAGCCAAAAGGTCAAGAGGTTAGATTCTCTCAGGCTGGTCAATGCAGAGGATGATAGCCCTGGGGACCTCAGAGGCCACAGTTCCTTAGCATAGATATGGCCCGGGCTTCAATCATCAGACACAATAAGTAAAATAAAGAGAGTTACCTTGTTCTTCCTAAGGTCACCTGAACACAGTGTTCCTTGGATAAAAGGGCTGCGATCGATCGTATAAAAATACACACAGGTGGGAAGACCAGCAAAAAGCAGAAACAAACAATTCCCATTTTCTTAAAGCCTTATTTGATACTTTGAACCAAAAAAACAAGGAAAGCTTGCGGGGGGGGGGGGGGGGGGGGGGGGGGGGCACACCCATAATCCTAGTTACTTGGCAGGCTGAGGCAGGAAGCTTGCAAGTTTGAGGCCCATCAGGAAAAATTACTACAAGTCTCAACATTTAAAGGAAGGCGGTGGCCCAGGGTTCAATCCCTAGCAACACACACACACACACACACACACACACACACACACACACACACACACACGGAAAAAAGAATAGTCACCCAAGAGGCAGTTTATATTTGCTAAAGAAAAGACACTGCCCCTCTCCTGCACCACCAGCAGGGGCGCTCATGTACTAATGCCCCATTTGGTCTCCGGTCTGATGCATTTCTCTACCAACCACTGAAGTCCTTTTAGCACAGACTCTGTGATAGGCAGTAAGTCTGTGACTCATGGGGACCTGAGATGTGGCCAGCAGACACATTAGTAGAAGTGGCATCTAATGGTTCCTGGTTTCATTTCCCAGATAACAACATAGGGGGAAAGTACGTTCTGAAGAGGGGGAATGGAATGGAGTGTTTCTGGGGAATCTCAGAAATCCAGAGCAGACCAGGCAGTCCAATGGTTTGAGACAGGGAGTGAATTTACTCCCAGGGAATACTTGACCATAGAGACTTTTTTTTTAATGCCTTGGCCAGGGGGTACTACTAAACACCTACAATTTGGCCCAAACACCAACAGTACCAAGGCTGAGACGCCTGCCCTAGCCCAGCTCATCAAGGACTGACCATCCCTCTGGAACCTTCAGTACAGACTTTATAGGTATCTCACTAACGAGAGCCTCAGGGAAGCTTCTAGAGGTGGGAAATAGTCCCCACAGAAATGTCCAGTTTCAGGAGGGCTAATTCCTTTTCCCAAACTCTTACAATGATATACCAGGAAAAATGGGGCTGGAACCATGGCTCAGCGGTCAAGAGCATGTGTTGCTCCTGCAGAGGACCCAGGTTTGATTCCCACAGTATATGTAACTTTAGTTCCAGGGCATCTGAAACCCTCTCCTGACCTTTGCAGACACCAGGCACACATGTGGTGCACAGACATATAGGCAGAACACCCATACACATAAATAAAATAAATAAATCTAAAAATATCTTATTTAAAAAAAGAAAAAAGGTTAGGAAAAAGAAACACCCTATTTGGGTTTGGGCTCAGGATGACACTCAGGAAAAGGGGGGAGGGGCTCCAAGAAGAGGAGAAAGCTGACAAGTCATGAGAAAGGACTGATGCCAGCTTCCACGGAGCACGCAGACCACGTGACTCTGCGGCCAGGCTCCTTCTGCCTCCGGCATCTCCGTGTCTCTGTGCCCTCCCTTACTTAGTGGTGGTAGGTGGTATTGTCTCCTGTCATCCAGTTCTCTCACCTGGCCAGTTCCACCTCATCCGTCACTCCACCTCTCCTTTGGGCTCTTCACAGCTGAGAAGTTAAAACTGCTTTCCCTGCACATGTCTTCTTCCAGAATAAACTGTCCGCATCAGCCCTTGCTGTCTTTCTTCCCTCCTCATAAAATACTTATAGACCCGGGGCTCGGTGGGAGGTGGGAACAGTCTTTGGCTACCCGGAGTGCTCCAAGCCAGCTTGGCCTTGTGAGACTCTGTCTCCAAAAACCAGGAAGAAGACACCAAACAACTTGCTAGTGTTTTGGTGTTTTGAAGATCTCAATATGTAGTTTTGGCTGGCCTGGAACTCTAAGAGATCTGCCTGCCTGCCCTCATCTGAGCAGTGAGGTGGTGGTCAAGCATGCTTGGTGAAGCCGCCACACTGTATAACTGTGTGAAGGCTCCATGTACATTGGAGTCTGGAAAGCTGGTTCATTACGAGATTCCTGGATTTCACCTATCTCAAATACTTGCGATTTATTTATTTATTTATTTATTTATTTATTTATTTATTTATTTTTGAGGCAGAGTCTTACTATGTAGCCCTGGCTGTCCTGGACCTCTCCATATAGACCAGGCTGACCTCAAACTCACAGAACTCCATCTGCCTCTGCTGCCCAAGTGCTGGGATTAAAGACAAGCGCCACCACACTGGGCCCAAATACTTGTTTCTAACCTGGAGTCAAGCTCTTGTTCACTGCCCACAGAATCAACCTAAAATGCTGAGATTTATGACTGCTTATCAGAGAGAAAGAAAAAAAATAGTGGCCAAAGAGCCTGCACTTGCTGTTAGGGAGCTGGGGTATGGTGGACCCCAACGCCTGTCTAATGGCCACTTCCTCTTTCCAGCACAGAACGCAGTCCTCCTAAGTGATGTCTCACACTAGCTGACTTTACAGCCTGGAAGCTAAGTCCACCCAAGTGAGTCCTGACTCAGCAGTGGGGACAGCAAAGACTAGCAAACTGACCACAGGACCTGAGAGGCATTAGGAGCTGGCAGCACTCGGTACCTGTGAAGACATCCATCAGGCTCGTGTGCAGACTCAGAGAGACGGTTACATGCTAGGCACCTTTCACCACTGTCCATGACCAGCACTCACTTACCTTCCAGCAGGGCAGACCAAGGGTGCTTCCCCTTGGCCTGGAGGACCCAAGACATGACGGGAGTGTGGGCCTCAAGTCAGGAAGGGAGGAACAAATGATACACATACACAGCTCAAGATTCCCTTCAGGCATGGATCCCAGCACTCAGGAGCATCTCTGTGAGTTCGAGGCCAGCCTGGTCTACAGAGTGAGTTCCAGGACAGCCAGGGCTGCACAGAGACACCCTGTCTCAAAGAAAAAAAATATAAAAAAGGAGGAAGAACCCCTTCCTACGCCTTCCTTCTTCACCTGTTAGTTCCCAGAATTCCTGTAACTAGACTGTGGTCTCTTACGCAGAAGGAGACTTCTGGGAACTTTGAGTCTAAGAAAAGACACTGATTTTGGGAGTCCCTCAACAACACATCCAATCCAGCTACCCACAGGCTCAAAGCTCCCAATTGCTGTGTCTCTATTTATTTATTTATTTTCATTACGGGTTTCTCTGTGTCACAGTCCTGGCTGTCCTGGAACTCGCTTTGTAGGAGGCCTCTGCCTCCCTAGTGCTGGGGTTAAAGGCCCGGGACACCACCACCCGGCTCCCACTCTTAATCATAAGCAAACAAACACAGTTTGCTGTACATCTGAGGAAAACTCCCTGCATAGAAAACAGACACTAAAACAAACAAAACTACCACACACACACACACACACACACTCACTCACTTAGGAAAAAGAAAAACATGTAAGAAATTGAGACTAGGCAGGGTGTGTGTGTGTGTGTGTGTGTGTGTGTGTGTGTGTGTGTAAGGAGAAAGACCTAAAAATTACTGCATCCATGAAACAAGACTTGGGAGTAATAAAAAAAAATTATTTGGAACTTTGATAGACTCTAACAGCAGAAACAAAAACTTGAGCAAAAAAAAAAAAGAATGATAACTTTGAGGAGACCTAGAACACCAGTAAAAGCCAGACCAATAACTGGAAAGAAAAGGAAGTCTGCGCACCGTGATGTGGAACAGCCGAACAGCTGAAGTTCCACAGAGAGAGGATGCTCTGATGAAGCCACTGAAGACGCTTTCCCTGCAGGTAACCCACCTTAAAAATGTCTAAAGGAGGGCTGGAGAGATGGCTCAGAGGTTAAGAGCACTGCTTGTTCTTCCAAAGGTCCTGAGTTCAATTCCCAGCAACCACATGGTGGCTCACAACCATCTGTAATGAGATCTGGTGCCCTCTTCTGGCCTGCAGGGATATGTGCAGACATAATAAAATAAATAAATCTTTAAAAAATAATAATGTCTAAAGGAAAGATAACTAGGAAACTCATGGAGGCATGACCGCTTCATCTTAAAATGCCAAGACAGCAGCTTTTACGCCCAAAAGAAATGAGTCTGTAGACAGTCATTTTGTAGACATTTATTGCTTATTTATTGTGTGCATGTGCATGTTGTACTCATGCCACAGCACACACAACTCCAGTCTGGTGGCCACTGTTGCCTGCTGAGCAGTTACCAGGGTTTGCCCTCGGTGGCTTATCGTTTAAAGAGCAGACCCCTGCTTAGCTCCCATGATTCACTTTTCTCCCTCCCAGCTACGCTAAAGACTAAAAGTCACCTCAGAAGACAGTGCCGGGGCTCGGTCACTCCTCTTCTCTGTGCTACCTGGCAGAAGCAGCTCCATTCCTCCTCCCATTACAGGAAGACCATGGGGCTGTGGGATCAGAAGCAGCTAGAAAATCCGACAGACGCCGTGTCTAAGCTCAGTGTACACTGCCTTTCTGCCCCACTGCCACAGTCCTCAGGCTCTTGCTTGTGAGTCCGTGCTGACATGAGTATAGTGCTATCTGTCCCCACAGTCACAAAGAAGGACAGGCCTGAGAAGCTGATCCACAAAACAGACAGAACAATCTGAGTCCCTATTCTGGGTCAGTGTCCAGCCTGGGGGGGTCTCAGATCCTCCCAGAGCCAGGGTCCCTTGGTCTGATGCCATGTTCACACAGTACAAACCCTGTCCTCCCCCACATTGTGAACATCCACACTTCCTCCTCCAAGCAACCAGGAGCAATAAGGTCAGCACAGACAGAGACTGACTAATGCTTGGGAAGTACCAAGAGGTGGACTCTCCTCAAGTGTCCAGCTACAAAGCCTCCTCACTGGAAAGTGGAGGCTTGCCCAAGCTAAAGAGCTGCAGCTGGTTCAAGGTCACTGAGAATTAAGCTCAAGGGCTTGTGAGTCAAAAAAAAGTCAGACACTGCCTGACAGACCTGCCTCCCTGCTGACTCCCAAGCCTTCTGGCTGCTCTGGCTGGGCCTACCTGTCAATGTCGGTGTCTTTCCCCTGCCTCCACATTGCCCAGCCTCTCATCTGTCTGACTGTCCCCAACATCTTAGGTCATCTAATGGCCGCCAGCCTGCACCCCCATCATGACTTCTCCCCGGTCTTTGATGCCCCTGCCCACTGCCTCTTAGCACATTCTTGAGGTGGTAATAGGTGCCTAGGGAAGTCACTGTTCTCCCAAACCTGCTGTTTCTCTTGCCCTTCGTCTCCCAGGAGGCTAAGAAAGTCCAGCACCCCTCCAGCTTCTCTCTGTCTCCCCTTCCCCAGCCCAGCTATCCTGGGTCCCTCTTTCTTGCCAGCCTCAGTTCTTCCTCCGCTTGCCTCACCCGGGCCCCACTGGCACCACCTTCTGCACGGATAGCTGCTTCTTTTAAGGGCTCCTTGTCCTTATTTGTTTCCATGGGTCCCAGTGAGGGAAGATCAGGGCTGTGCTACCATCACGAGCCTGGACCCCACCAGAACTAGGTCTAACTGGGCCTGGAGGTCCGGGCCTATAACCCCAGCATGGTGGAGGCCAAGCAGGAGGACCAGAGCCCTCATCTGTCACCTTGCTGCGCAGTTTCTAGCACCAACAGACTGCCTATATGGTTGTTTCCTGGACAAAGCACTGGGTTCCAGACCCCCGGAGACCACTGAGTGAAATCCAGGCGTGTCCTGAAGTTTTCTGACATCTCCACAGGCCACCACAGAATGACTGACTTCTGGAGACCAGTTGAGCCCACACCTTCACAACCAGGCTCTGCTGGGGGGTTTGTTCTTATTGTTGATTCATGTTTTGGTTCTCTCTCTCTCTCTCTTTTTTTTTTTTTGGTTTGTTTCTTTGAGACAGGCTTTTTCTGTGTAGCCCAGGCTGTCCTCAAACTCAGAGATCCACCTGCCTCTGCCTTAAGAGTGCTGGGATCAAAGGCCACCACTGCTTGGCTTGTTTTTTTTTTAATTACATTCATTTATTGCATGTGGGTAGGCACTTGCATCACAGCGTGCTTGTGACATCAAAGGACAAGCTGAGGAGATGGATCCAGATGCAGAAGCAGCAATGGCCAGTTGATATGAGGATTCCACGGCTCTACTCATGACTAGACAAGTTCCCTTGGTGTTGGCATCCTGAGCCCTTGAGTGCCAACAGCTTATGAATGGAGTTCTACCTGGGGGCTGATAGCTCTGGGCCCAGAGAACTGGAGGCTCAGGACTGTAGGTGTCAGAAGCCAGGGACTTACAGGTCAGACTAAGCTCTAGCCCTTCAAAGTTGGGGGCTTACGGTAGGCTCCTGGCTCAAGACTTACAACTCTAGGTGCTCAGGTTAGAGGCGTATTGCCCTGGGCTTTGAAAGCTGGTAACTGCAGCCGGAGTTACAGCTCCAGAACTCACTGTAGGTGCCAGGAACCCTCGGCTCTTAGCCATCGGTGGCTCTCTGAACATGTCCAGCACCCAGGACTTCCAGTCTTGGCTCGGGGCTCTGCCCCACCCTCCTCCCGCAGCAGTGCCCCCCATCTCAGCTCCCCAGTTTCTGGCCCCAGCTGCTTTCGAGAGCTCAGCTACTTTCTTGCTGCTGCCGCTCCCCCGCTCTTGGCGAAAGCCCCAACTTTCACCTGTTCTTAGTGTCACCAACCCAGTCCTCAGTACTCAGGACAACAGCCACAAGTGGGGCTGGCATGGAGGTGCACACCTGTAATCCCGGCACAGGGTGGAGGCAGGAGGATTAGGAGTTCAAGGCCATTGCTGGCTACACATCAAAGTCTGTACATAAACACAGACTGCTGGGAGGAGGCCTTTCTGGCCTGATGCTGCAATACCCACATTGGGTCACAGGAAAGAAGCTTCCTGGACTGAAAACAAAGTGAGACCATACCTCACGTCTTGTATAAAGATTGACCTGAAAACAAAGTCTTTGCTTATATAAAAGTAGCTGGAAGGTGGGCATGGAATGTTTTACAAAGTTTCTACCATCCATGGTCTTGGTTGTGCACAGCTCAGGGTTCCACCAATCACAAGCCTCACATCTGCACCGCTCATCAGCTTTCTGATTATTAGTCACTAGAGAGGGACATCCCCTCCAACCCTCCAACCCTAACTGAGAATAGCTCACCAGAGTCACGTAGGGTTCACAGAGGCTCGTCCCAGCAGAGCCCATTTCTAGCTCTTTCTCGCAAGCTGTCTGGAGAGGTTGTGACTAGGGCAGAGCCTCCTGAGGCAGGGTTTCCTTATGTCTCTGTGAACTGTTCAAAGCGGCTGGGCTGCCGTGGTGGTGACCGAGCTGCTGACTGATTGACAGGGGAAGGGTGGACCAGCTATCTAACACATATGTGGCCAGAATACTTGCTCAACAGCTTCACTTACTCAGAGGAAACATATTAAGGATGCTTACTATAAGATCCATCCTGGAATGAGCTTGCTCAGTAGTGCTTCACAGTACCTAATCTCTAGCCAAACACTCTTAGGAGAGCTGGGTCCCTCTGATCGGCCTCAAAGCTGATATTCTGAGAACAGTTCTCCTAGGGTAAGCTCAGGACCACAAGGGCTGCTGAACTGCCAGGGATAACTATAAAATGTGGCCAAATGACTTCACTAAAAAACAAAACAAAAAACAAACAAACAAACAAAACAAAACTTCATTAGCTCCAAACACCTGTTTGTCTCAGGGTGCTGTGTGCCAAAAATGCCAGAAGGAAACCTTTCCAATGGACAGTCAATACAATAAGCCCTTGGTTGATAGACCTCCACAACTGAGACATAGGGATGCTATTTGGGCCCTAAACCACTGCTTAGGGAAGTTCTGCCCTAATTGAAACCGTATCACGCCATGATAAGATGACAACCAGTTCAAATAAGAAGGATGATATCTAGAAATAAACGCCGAGAGGCAGACATAGCTGGGTGTGGTGGTGCACTCCTGTAAACCCAGCAGTAAGGAGGCTGAGGCAGGAAAACTGCTGTGAGTTCCAGGACAGCCTGAGCCACACAGTGAGACACTGTCTCAAAGTTAAATAAGTAAATAATAACAAATAAAATAAACTGGGAATGAAGACATAATGAAGTCATCCCAAAATGATTTTACAGTCGGGCAATGGTGGCACACGCCTTTAACCCCAGCACTCAGGAGGCAGAGGCAGATGGATCTCTGTGAGTTCGAGGTCAGCCTGGTCTACAGAGTGAGTTCCAGGACAGCCAGGGGTACACAGAGAAACCCTGTCTCAAAAAGTCAAAATAATAATAATAATAATTTTATTTAAAATAAATGTCTAAAAAGACATAAAATCACAATTATTATATCAAGAAAGTTGTTTTTATTTTTTTTTTAAATATTCAAAGGAGGTAGAAGGAATAGTTGAGCCTAAGAACTGAGGTTAGCCTGGAACAAATAGAAAGATCTTGTCAAAAGAAGGAAGGAGGGGAGGAGAGAGACACCGAGCTGAGGGAAGATGAGGTGGTGGGGTGGTGCAGTGACTTTGGGGTGGGGCGGTGCAGTGACTTTGGGGGCTCTTCAGAAAGTTAAGTCTGAGGGCTGGCGAGTCGGCTCAGCAGGTAAAGGTGCTTGTCCCCAAGTCTGACAACCCCAGTTCAGTCTCCACACGGTGAAGGAGAAAACTGACTCCTTTGCCTTCATGGGTGTGCACACAGAGAGAAAGACACAAAATAAATAAATGTAAAAAAAAAAAAATCTAGTTAAATACTGTTAAAACTGTTAACTGTTGTACTTAAAAACAGCCAAGAAATTGCTGTTATATGCACATACCAAGAGAATTTGAGAACAAAAAATAGATAAAATAAATGTGACAATTTCTTGATTCATGAATATGGTCTATCTATTTATACCTTCTAGGATTTCTTTTGTCATGGATTTATGGTTTTCAACACGTGCAAATACTGTTAAATTTATACCTAAGCACTTCACTTTTAGGTGGTCAGAAGGCTACACTGGAAACCTAACACTGGGCCTCTCAAATGCAAGATAAACATCCTAGCACTGAGCGTATCTCCCCAGCTCTATAAACAGTATTTTTTATTTCACATTTTTCTAATTATTCATTGCTAATTTAGGGAAACACAGTTAATTATTGTACATTTACCTTGTATTCTGGACTTCTCCTTACCATGGTGTTTGCCCCCTTATTTGTAAAACGAAGAATTTGGGTACACATACTGCAATACGGCAGTATTATATAAACTCAACAAATGGAAGTGGTTAAAAGTCAAAGCTCCCTAAACCGACCTGTAGAGTCAGCACAATTCCAATAAAAATTCCAGTTTTCAACAGAAATCAACAAGCTGATTCTAAAATGCTTGCAGATAAGTGAATGAACCAAAATGATTATGAAAAGGAATAAAATGGAAGAGCCCCTATGTGGACAGGCACTTTAAACTGGAGACAGTCAACAGGCACACAAAGACAGTTCAATGGTACAGGGGCAGTTAGACCTTCAACCACAGGAAAAAAAACAAACAACCTTGACCATACCTCACATGTTGTATAAGAATTAACTCAAAATGAGCAAATCTAAATAAAACACCTCAAACAGTAAAGGCTTTTAGAAGAAAACTTGGGGGAATCTTTGTGAACTTAACTAGACAAAAGATTTCTTAGGAAACCAAAAAGAACCCATAAGAAAGACGTGACAAATGACATTTCACCAAAATTAAGAACTCCTGCTCTTTGGAAAATGCCAAGAGTAAACCACAAGATCCGAGAAGACGTCTGAAAACCACACGTTTGGTATCTATTTGAAGATTTTAAGACCCAATGGTAGGAAACAAACATCCTGGTTAACAATGCAAAGATGTGGAAACTTCACCAATGACACACAGAAATACATGGGAAACCCCTCAGCAAATGCAAACACAAACTGTGAGCTACCAAAGCCTCTCAAGACGGCTAGCTCAAAATACCAACAGCTCACAAGAAGACAGTCTCACTATGTAGCCCAGGTTAGCCTGGAAATTATTATGTAGACCAGGCTGGCCTCAAACTTCAAAGTGTGGACAGTAAAGTTGTATACCACCACGCCTGGCAAGGAGAAATTTTGAGCATCACAGGTTGGAATAACAACATGTTACTGCCATTTCAGAATTCTGCATGACAGTTTCTTACAAAGTTAAACATATACTTATCATACAGTCCATTAATCCTAACCCTAGGCATTTAGATAAACATATGATACATTTACATAAAAATCTGTGGGTATATGCCAGTGAAACGGCTCAGTGTTAAAGGTGCTTGGCATTGAGCCTGATGACCCTAAGGTCCCAGGACCCACAAGGTGGAAGAAGAAGGGCAACTCCGGACTTCCACATTGCCATGGTGTGCATGTGCACATGCACACATACACACACAAAATAAAATAACACGTGCAATAATTTCTAACCTGTGGGTAAACCTTTACTTGTTGTTGCCTGTAACTGGAAATAGCTCAAAGGTCCTTGATCTGGAGGATGGGGCATCCACATGACAGAGCAGTAGTCAGGGATGGAAAGGAACAGCTAAGGCAGAACAGAAATGCAGGACGCTGTATGAAGGATGTTACTTAGGGAGGGCAGGGCAGTTGAGGTAGGATCTCACATGGTCCTGGATGGCCTCAAACTTTTCATGCAGTTTAGTGTAGCCTAGAACTTGCTGCAATCCTCCTGCTTCTGCCTCCCTAGTGCTTAGATTGCCAGCATGCACTACTACCATGCTGGATGAAAGAAAGTTTTTAAAAATGTATATACTTGGTGTATGTGTGTGTGTGTATGCCTGTGCATTAAAGTACATGTTTGTGTGAACAAATGGAGGTCAGAGGCCAACAGTGTCTCCTGTTGTCACTATCCACCTTAACTTGCAGAACAGTTTCTGGGCCTACAGCTCAGATTTGTAGACTGGTTGGCCAGTGCGGTCCAGGGAGCCATCTGTCTCCTCCATCCACTCACTCCTAGCTAGGGTTACAGACAAGTGTGATAAGACCTGCCATTTTCACCTGGGTGCTGGGATCCGAACTCAGGTCCTCACGCTTACACATCAGGTACTTTACCATCTGAGGCATCTCCCCAGCCCCAGAAATCACATTTTAAAAGCCGGGTGAGGTGGTGCACACCTTTAATCCCAGCACTCGGGAGGCAGAGGCAGAGAGGTCTCTGAGTTCGAGGCCAGCCTGGTCTACAGAGTGAGTTCCAGGACAGGCAGAGCTACACAGAGAAACCCTGTGACACGGAGACACCCTGTGACGTGGCATGCTGGAAGAAACAGAACTAAAGGGGACGGAAGAAGTTCAGTGATTGTCAGGGGCTGAGGGCAGGAGCAAACTGTCCACAGGGAACAGCAGGAAAGAATCTGGAGTTGGTTTCAGCTTGGGGTGTCTGGTTTTTTGTTTGTTTGTTTGTTTTTGTTTCTGTTTTTTTTTTTTTTTTTTTTTTTTTTTTAAGCAGCCTAGCTGTCCTGAAACTCACTTTGCAGACCAGGATGGCTTTGAACTCAAAGAGATCGGACTGCTGGACTTTGTTTTTGTTTGTCTACCTGTCTGTTTATTAAAACAGATCTTCCAAGAGAACCTGCATCTGATTCCCAGCACCCACCTGGTGGCTCATAACCACCTGTAATCCAGCTCCAGAGGACCTGACACCCTCTTTAGGATCCCACAGGCAGCTATATACTCAGGACACACAAATAAAAATAAATCTTAAAAAAAGAGTTAAAGGATGCTGGAGAGATGGCTCAGAGGTTAAGGAACACTAATTGTTCTTCCAGAGGACCCAGGTTCAATTCCCAACACCCACATGGCAGCTCATAACTGCCTGAAACTCCAGTTTCTGGGGATCCAATACCTTCACACAAACATACATGCAGGCAAAACACCAATGCACACAAAATAAAACTAAATTGTTTTTTAAAAATTAAAAACCACAGCCCTGGTCAGCAAGATGGCTCAGTGAATAGGGTACTTGCAGTCAATTCTGTCCTGGGTTTGATCCCTGGGACTCACATGGTGAAAGGAGGGGCTGATTCCTGAAAGCCTTCTTACCTCCACATGCTCTGTGGTACACTTCCACCCCAAACAAGTAATGAGTGTCATTTTAAAAATTAAGCCAGAGCCCTGAAATAGATAGATAGACAGACAGACAGATAGAGAATAGCTCTATAGATTCGGAAGACAGTTCAGCTAGCAAAGCCTGGCTAGGCAAGCATGAGGACCTGGATTCATCCCCACTAAAAAGCTGGCACGGTATCATAAGACCCACAAGAATCGCAGCTGGCACAAGGTCTGGATTTTCCCCATAATTCTAATTACTGAGTCTATTCTCTTTCTTTTTAGTTATTTGTGCAACATGAACTGGGTGTCAGCACCTAAATCACACATTGAGGACAGACATAAGAGCAAGACACCTTTATATATATATTCCCCACGAAGAAACTTCCGAAACTAGTTGGGCAAGACCAACACACATAAGCGCAATCCAATGAGTATGTCCGAAAGTGTGCTTGCAGGGAAGTAGCAGAAAGCTGCTGTCTGTCACAACAGTGTAACTAGTCCTATGTTGTTGATTTTGTGACAGAGTCTCACTCTGTAGCCCAGGCTGGCCTGGAACTTGCAGAGATCTGCCTGCCTCTGCCTCCCAAGTGCTGGAATTAAAGCCATATGCCACCATGCTTGCTTGGCACAGACCCATGTTTTATTCAGCTTTCAGCTGTGAAACTCCCATAGTTCCTAGGAAGCTCTAAATGTCCGTAGAATAAGTCGCCAAGTCAACCCATATCCTCTTTTCTTATACCTGCAGCTGTGGGCTATCCAATGACGCTCAACTCTGAAGGGACCAGGAGGGCACTGGGGCTGGTACTGCACATGTGCAAGGCTCCGGCTTAGAGTGGAGCAGAATATAGGGGAGGCAAGGGTTCAAAACTACATTTATTCACCTCCAAAATGACATCATTCATTCAGCAAATGTGGGTCTCCCCTAACCAAAAGAAACAGAAACAAGCAAGACCATTTTTTACTTATCATGAAAAATGCTGTGCTGGCTAGTCTCTGTCAACCTGACACAAACTGCTGCAGCCATCAGAGAGGAGAGGTCGCAATTAGGACAACGTCTCTGTACAGTGGGGCTGCTGGCAAGCCTGGAGGGCATTTTCTTAATTACTGATTGAAGTGGAGAGCCCAGCCCACTGTGGGTGGGCCACCCCTGGGCTGGTGGTCCTGGGCTCTGTAAGAAAGGAGTAAGCAGCACCCCTCTATGGCCTCTGCATCAGCTCCTGCCTCCAAGTTCCTGCTTGTCCTGACTTCCTTCAATGATGATGTGACAGTTGTAAGCCAAATAAACACTTTGCTCCCCAAGTTGATTTTAGTCATGGTGTTTGATCTCAGCACCAGCAACCCTGAGACAGTGATTACGGGATGCTAATTCAGATCAAGAGGACCAGGCTATGAAGGCGTCACTTTAATTGGTGTGTAGTGGTTTTTCAAAGGCAGCTTTAGTTATAGATGTAGCTCGGAGGGTAGAGAGGTTCTAGGGTTCAATCCCCAGCACTGTCTAAAATGAGACAGCGGCAGCACACTCCAGGGGTGAAGCCAGAGACCAGTACTTAGCTGGTCCTCAGCCAGCCCCAGACTCACCTGTGCTACATTAGACCGTCCTCAGGACAGCAAACAAGAAAAAAAGCATCTTTATTTCATTCTTAATTTTTGGAAGAAAAAAGTCGAAAAGAAAGCCCACCAAAAATTAGGAGGTAGCATTAAGATAGGATTCAAGATGTATTTTCCTAAAGCACATGCCTAACTCAATTGTCACAGAAATAGAAGCCTGTTCACACATTCACATTTTTTTGGTAAAATTGGGTTTATTTTTGTACACCGCAGTTTCACTTTGTTTCAAGAGAAAATTTGACCATATTGCACACTGATTTTTTTTTTTTTTTTTTAATCTTGACGCTTACTTCTAAAAGAGGCAAGACAAGGGTTATGGTGACAGCTACATAATCCAGGGTCTTGGCAAAAGGATGCAAAACCTGACATCTCTGCTGGGCATGGTGGTGCAAGCCTGCAATTCCAGCATTTTGCAGACTGAGGCAGGAGGATTACCATGAATTCAAAGCTAGCTTGCTCTGGGTAGCAAGTACCAGGCTAGCCAGGGATACAAAGTGAGACTTTGTCTCAAATAAACAAAAAATAAGCTGCCTAGGATGACTCACACCTATAATCTCAGCATTTGTGAAGCTGAGGCAGGAGGATTAAGATAAATTCAAAGCCAGTCTAGGCTACATAGTACCTTCTGGGTCAGCAGCCTGGACTATAGAGACCCCGTCTTATGGGGGCAGTCTATAATATGTATTTTCTTTTTCTTTTTTTCCTTTTTTAAATTTTTTTTTATTTTTCAAGACAAGGTTTCTCTGTGTAGTTTTTGGTGCCTGTCCTGGATCTCGCTCTGCAGACCAGGCTGGCCTTGAACTCACATAGATACACCTGGCTCTGCCTCCTGAGTGTTGGGATCAAAAGTGTGCGCCACCGCCCGGCTGTATTTTATTTTTCAATTGTAGCATTCAAATATAACACCTGGAAGGAGTGAGACATGACATTCCACCCCACACCTCTAACCCTTGAAAAGGGGTACTAAGAGGAAACTATGTATATAGAAAGCAAAGAAGTTGTTTTTCTTAAGTTGCAAGGAAATGGACACCAGGTTTTAAAAAGAAATTAATTAACAATGATTTCAGCAAATCATTTAACTGCTCCAAGCCTCATTTTCTTTCCCATGGGCAAAAATGAAGATGTTGACATTAGCAAATCCCTATGGATCCTCCCAGCCTTAAGCAGAAAACAGTTCAAGTAACCTTCCCAGCATGGGTGTTAGTGTGAGCATTAAAAAAAAAAAAAAAAAGAGTCCATTTTAGGTTTTGTTTTTATAACAATTTCTTCTGGTATATTAGGAAATGTTGTACACGGCTAGATTCCACCAGAAGGGAATATACCCTCCATATACCACTCAAAAGAATAAGAGGAGAGCAGTCGCTTAGCTCAACAGTTACACTGCATTTGATGGGGGAGGGGGGCAAGCTATCTTAGGAGAGGCTCACTGAAAGGGGAAACTGTAAATTTCCACCTCTCCTACAGGGAAAAGGCACTTTCGTTTTCCCTCACTCTAAAAGCAAGTAGCGAAAGCCACAGCAACCCCCACCCGTTTTCATTATAAAGACGTGTCAAAATATTGAAGAGGCATTATATTTCTACCTAGGTCATCCATCTTATTTAAGAACGCCTTCTTAAATAACCACAACCCATCCTCACGTCGACGCTCACCATCCAATATAAAAATAAATTAAAAAAAATAGAATTTAAAATGTCTGCTGTGCCTTTCACGCAAACCCATAAACAATCATATCTTCCCCGCAGCGACGCCCGGGGCCGAGTCCCGCCAGCAGCGAGACTGCAGACTGCGGCGCTGGCGGGGCCACTCCTCCCGACACTCAAGCGCTCCCCTTCTCCCTCGGGATTTCGAAGGCTCGGGACCCCGCTAAGACCCCGCCCTGGAAATCCAGCCCCGGGAAGGGAGGCGGGGAGATCGCCGCGACCCCGGCCCAGCGAGAGCAGCGCCGCAGGAAAACCCGCGTCCCCTCCCCAGCTGGCAGGGTAGCCCGGGCGGCGCGCGCCCAGCCGCTCCCAGGTGGGTCTCTGCAGCCGGGGACAGCGCCCTGATCCCGGGAGACCGAGGGAGGGAGGAGGACGCAGGCCAGGCTTCGTTCGTCACGATTCACGAGGGAGGGTGGGAAAGAGGGAGGGACTGGAGACAGGAAAAAAAGCAGCGGAATCAGGAGCTCTGGAAATGCAGAAGGAAATGCAAGGAAGGGAGACGGGTGAAAAGGAATGAGAGTAGGGAGAGTTGGGGTGCAGCAGGGTGATGCTGCAGCGGAGGCTAATGGGCTGGAGGGTATAAAGGCGCCGTGGGGGAGGGAGAGACGCCGTCTGGGGTGAAGAGGGAGAGAGGAGACGGGATGGGATGAAGGAGAGATGGCGTGATGGAGATGAAAAGGACAACGGGAGGTTTATGAAGGCGAGGTGTGAAGAGGAGACGGGATGGAGGAATAGAGACTGAGGAGGCGTCTAGGGTGAGGAGGGTCGGGGAGAAGCGTGAGTCCGGGAAGCTTGCTGGCCGCAGGAAGCCCGAGGGGCTTCTCTCCCGGGAGGGCGGCGCCTGGATAACGGGTCCCACGGGCCAGGGGCCAGGAACTACGGGGCAGCACCCCAATGCCACTTACTCTCTCCGACCACCGCCTTAAGGCCAATGGGGGCCATGGCGTTGTGCGAGTCTCCGGGCTCCGACGCTCCTCCCGCGACACCGTCACCTCCCCCGGGCCGCGCGCCCCGCTGTCTGCAGCCCGTCGCCCCGCAGCCGCACTCGGGACCGACTGACGCGCGGACTGGGCGCGGGGGCGCGACTCGGGCCAGAGCGAGGCTGCCTAGCGGCCGGCGCGCGCGGGAGGGGCGGGGAGGCAGGGGCGGGGCCTCGCGCCAGCCGTCATCGTCACCCGCCCGCTTCCGCCAATCGCAGCACGGCCCTGGCGTGAAGCCCCGCCCTCCGGGATGCGGATGGGCTCGGGGCGTCCTCCCCTCGCGCCCGGCCTCAGGGTCCTAAAGTCCCCTTCATCAGATCTGCACTGGCAGTCCAGGCCATGGGAATCCCAAAAAACAGGCTGTGATGCTCTTTCTGCTTTCTGGGAGCCTTCCATTTTCCCCTGCTAACAGAAAGAACTCCGAGGGCAGATTCTTATTAGCTGTACCCATTCCCGGCCACAGCGTACGCTCACAGTACATCAAAACTATCCCTGTGTCTATTTACCCATCATTGACAGAGCACTAATCTCTGTGCCATGCACCTTTCAGGCATCATTTTTCTAAATTCGCGCAATAATGGAGCATAATGGAAATAATAATGGAAATCTTCGTTTTCGGGTGCAAAAACAAGCACCTGAGACGCTTGCTGCTGTGCCATTATCTATCATCCACTAATAAATATTGTTTTCCCATTACAATGTGTAAGGTGATATTCCGTACATTGAGCCTTCACTTCTGTCCAAGACATGGTACAAATACAGTAGTTTCCAAGATCCAAATCTGGCTTGAAGATGCTGTAGAGTCAACTCTGGACTCAGCGTCTCCCTCCTGAAGTCTACATTACTCAAATGGTCACTTACAGGTTTTCACTGTGCTGTATTTGTTAATGAAAAAGATTGTTTTGTTCTTGTTTTTTTGAGACAGGGTTTCTCTGTGTAGCCCTGGCTGTACTAGAACTCGATTTGTAGACCAAGCTAGCCTCGAACTCACAGAGATCCGCCTGCCTCTGCCTCCCTAGTGCTGGGATTAAAGGTGTGCGCCACCACCCAACGAGGATTGCTTTTGAAATATGGAAAAAACGTGGGAGAGGTATCTCAGTGTAGAACACTGGCTTGTTATGTGCAAGGCCTTGGCTTGATCCCGGACAGTGCAATGAACACCAAAGAGAAACTAACAAGTCCATCTAATTTAAAAATCACAAAGGAGGGCTGGAGAGACAGCTCATCGGCGAAGAGCACTGGCTGCTCTTCCAGAGGCCCTGAGTTTAATTCCCAACATCCACAAGGTGGTCACAACTGTCTTTGACTGTAGTCTAATGGGATCCAATGCCTTTTGCTGGTGTGCATACATGCATCCAAAACACCCACATACATAAAATACGTACATAAATAAATCTACAAAAAATTTTAAAAAGAAAAATCACAAAGGATATATATATATATATATATATTTTTTTTTTTAGCTGAGGATCGAACGCAGGGCCTTGTGCTTGCTAGGCAAGCGCTCTACCACTGAGCTAAATCCCCATCCCAGCACACACTTTTAATCTCAGCACTTGGGAGACAGAGACAGGAGGATCCCTGAATTCAAGGCCAGCCTAGTCTACAGAGCAAGATCCAGGACAACCAGGGCTACATAGAGAGATCCTGTCTTGAAAAACCAAAGTAATAACAATAATAATATAATAATGGTGATGATGATAACAATAATAAATATCACAAAGCCGTGTATAGTGGCACAGGCCTTTAATCCCAGCACTTGGAAGGCAGAGGCAGGCGGATCTCTGTGAGTTCCAGGACAGCTGGAGCTGCACAGACCTAGTTTAAAAAAAAAAAAATCACAAAGGAAGGGCCATTGAGATGGCTCAGTGGGTAAAGGAACTTGTCATCTGGTCCCCAGACAAAGTTTGATCCCCCAAATCTCCTTGGCACAAAGAGAGAACAGACTCCCACAATTTGCCTTCTGACCTACACACACACACACACACACACACACACACACATCCACCAGTGGCTTTAGTGCCATACACTAATTAAACATAATAAGAATTTGACAACAGTTCTCTGGAACCAACTCCCTAAAATTGTCTGACTTCCACATGAGTACCATAGCACATATACACTCACACACATCATACTCATATATACACAATAACAATAAATTAATTTTTTTGTTTTTGTTTTTCAAGACAGGGTTTCTCTGTGTAGCTTTGGTGCCTGTCCTAGATCTCCCTCTGTAGACCAGGCTGGCCTCAAACTCACAGAGATCTGCCTGCCTCTGCCTCCCAAGTACTGAGATTAAAGGCGTGTGCCACCACCACCGCCGCCGCCGCCACCGCCGCCGCCGCCACCACCACCGCCGCCGCCACCACCACCGCCACCACCCAGCTAAATTAATTTTTATCCATAAAGGAGTGCTAGACATGGTGGAAAACATCTGTAATCTCAACATTTAAGAGGCAGAGACAGGAGACTTTCTGTGAATTTTGGCCAGCCTGAGCTACCCGGAGCCCACATAAGGAGACAAGGAGAGAACTGACTCCACAAAGTTGTTCTCTGACCACACACCATGACAAGGATGAGCACTCTTCAGACATAACAATAAATAAAAAACAATCACAAAAGCCAGGAGATGTAGGAGTGAAATCAGTGAATACCCCATCAATGGGAACAGCCCTGTGATGTGGGACCCTTTCTGCATATCATTCAAAAATTAAGTGATAATTTTACCAACAAGGAGAGCTGGGGAGATGGCTCAGAGGTTAAGAGCACTGGCTGCTCTTCCAGAGGTCCTGAGTCCAATTCCCAGCAACCACATGGTGGCTCACAAACATCTATAATTCAATTTGGTGCTCTCTTCTGTCAGAACACTGTATACATACAGGCAGAACACTGTATACATAATAAATAAATAAGTCTTTAAAAAAAAAAAAAAGGAGCACTGGCTGTTCTTCCAAAGGACCAGGGTTCAATTCCCAGCACCCACATTACAACTCACAACAGTCTGTAACTCCAGTTCCAGTGAATCTGGCACCTTCACATCAACATACATGCAGGCAAAACACCAATGCCCATAAAAATAGAAATCTTTAAAAAAAATTTTTTTTAAAGACAGACAAGTACCCTGAGATTCAGAGAGACTGCGTTGAGTTGTGACCAAATACTAACTGGATTATTTTTAAAACAAATATTTTATTTATTTAGACAGGGTCTCACTATGTAGCATTGGCTGGTCTGGCATTTACAGAAATACACCTGCTTCTGCCTCCTAGGTGCTGGGATGAAAGGTGAGTGTGAACCAGCACCTGGCATGAGACTTTTTTTTTTTTTTTTTTTTTTTTTTTTTGAGGCAGGGGCTCTTGTAGTTCAGGCTGGCCTTCAACTTGATATGTAGCTCAGGATGACTTTCAATCCCTCACCTTCCTGTTGACACCTCCCAGAAGCTGGGATGAGAGGCATGCACCACCAAGCCTGATTTATGTCCTGCTCAGGAACCTCACTAAGCAGTCAGTCTACCAACTGAGCTACAGTCCCAGCCCCTAGTAGCACAATGCTATAATTTGAATTCTGAACCACTGTTTTATACTATACAGCAAGAAGAGAAGGTAAAGCCTAAGGAAGAATGTTCCAAGGTCAGGAAGTGAATTGTGGCCAAACCTAAGAGAGCATGTGTCCTTGTTCAAGACACCGGTGCCAAGTCCTGGTGTAACGGGTAGTGCTGATTGTCAACGTGACAGGATCTGGAATCAATAAGGCAAGCTCCCAGGCAGGCCTGTAAGGGATTATCTTGATTAGGGTAGTCTCTGGGCATGCTGT